>NW_027167697.1:0-212949 GCF_040954835.1 Lepisosteus oculatus
CAGAAGAGCCCACACACTCCGGTCTTAACCCCAGTGTGCTGAAAGTGTAAAAACATGTTTTTCAGCAGAAAAAAACATGTTTTCTGCAAGTTTGGTCAACCCCATGTAAGTTATGGGTCAGTAACAGCTCACTTTTCAAAACGTGTTTTTCAGCCCGAAATAAACACGTTTTTTCAGACAGCTGTATCCCTATGTAACTGCAAGCCTCAGAAGAGCCCACACACTCAGGTCTTAACCCCAGTGTGCTGAAAGTGTCAGAACATGTTTTTCAGCAGAAATAAACATGTTTTTGCAAGTTTGGTCAACCCCATGTAAGTTATGGGGCAGTAACAGCACACTTTTCAAAACGTGCTTTTCAGCCCGATATAAACACGTTTTTTCAGACAGCTGTATCTCTATGTAACTGCAAGGCTCAGAAGAGCCCACACACTCAGGTCTTAACCCCAGTGTGCTGAAAGTGTCAAAATGTGTTTTTCAGCAGAAATAAACATGTTTCTGCAAGTTTGGTCAACCCCATGTAACTTATGGGGCAGTAACAGCTCACTTTTCAAAACGTGTTTTTCAGCCCGAAATAAACGCGTTTTTTCAGACAGCTGTATCCCTATGTAACTGCAAGGCTCAGAAGAGCCCACACACTCAGGTCTTAACCCCAGTGTGCTGAAAGTGTCAAAACATGTTTTTCAGCAGAAATAAACATGTTTCTGCAAGTTTGGTCAACCCCATGTAACTTATGGGGCAGTAACAGCTCACTTTTCAAAACATGTTTTTCAGCCCGAAATAAAACGCGTTTTTTCAGACAGCTGTATCCCTATGTAACTGCAAGGCTCAGAAGAGCCCACACACTCAGGTCTCAACCCACTGTGCTGAAAGTGTCAAAACATGTTTTTCAGCAGAAATATAACATGTTTCTGCAAGTTTGGTCAACCCCATGTAAGTTAGGGGTCAGTAACAGCTCACTTTTCAAAACGTGTTTTTCAGCCCGAAATAAACACGTTTTTTCAGACAGCTGTATCCCTATGTAACTGCAAGGCTCAGAAGAGCCCACACACTCAGGTCTTAACCCCAGTGTGCTGAAAGTGTCAAAACATGTTTTTCAGCAGAAATAAACATGTTTCTGCAAGTTTCGTCAACCCCATGTAAGTTATGGGGCAGTAACAGCACACTTTTCAAAACGTGTTTTTCAGCCCGAAATAAACGCGTTTTTTCAGACAGCTGTATCCCTATGTAACTGCAAGGTTCAGAAGAGCCCACACACTCCGGTCTTAACCCCAGTGTGCTGAAAGTGTCAAAACATGTTTTTCAGCAGAAATAAACATGTTTCTGCAAGTTTGGTCAACCCCATGTAACTTATGGGGCAGTAACAGCTCACTTTTCAAAACGTTTTTTCAGGCCAAAATAAACGCGTTTTCTCAGACAGCTGTATCCCTATGTAACTGCAAGGCTCAGAAGAGCACACACTCTCAGGTCTTAACCCCAGTGTGCTGAAAGTGTCAAAACATGTTTTTCAGCAGAAATAAACATGTTTCTGCAATTTTGGTCAACCCCATGTAACTTATGGGGCAGTAACAGCTCACTTTTCAAAACGTGTTTTTCAGCCCGAAATAAACACGTTTTTTCAGACAGCTGTATCCCTATGTAACTGCAAGCCTCAGAAGAGCCCACACACTCAGGTCTTAACCCCACTGTGCTGAAAGTGTCAAAACATGTTTTTCAGCAGAAATAAACATGTTTCTGCAATTTTGGTCAACCCCATGTAACTTATGGGGCAGTAACAGCTCACTTTTCAAAACGTGTTTTTCAGCCCGAAATAAACACGTTTTTTCAGACAGCTGTATCCCTATGTAACTGCAAGCCTCAGAAGAGCCCACACACTCAGGTCTTAACCCCACTGTGCTGAAAGTGTCAAAACATGTTTTTCAGCAGAAATAAACATGTTTCTGCAAGTTTGGTCAACCCCATGTAAGTTATGGGTCAGTAACAGCTCACTTTTCAAAACGTGTTTTTCAGCCTGAAATAAACGCGTTTTTTCAGACAGCTGTATCCCTATGTAACTGCAAGGCTCAGAAGAGCCCACACACTCAGGTCTTAACCCCAGTGTGCTGAAAGTGTCAAAACATGTTTTTCAGCAGAAATAAACATGTTTCTGTAAGTTTGGTCAACCCCATGTAAGTTATGGGGCAGTAACAGCACACTTTTCAAAACGTGTTTTTCAGCCCGAAATAAACGCGTTTTTTCAGACAGCTGTATCCCTATGTAACTGCAAGGCTCAGAAGAGCCCACACACTCAGGTCTTAACCCCAGTGTGCTGAAAGTGTCAAAACATGTTTTTCAGCAGAAATAAACATGTTTCTGCAAGTTTGGTCAACCCCATGTAACTTATGGGTAAGTAACAGCTCACTTTTCAAAACGTGTTTTTCATCCCGAAATAAACGCGTTTCTTCAGATATCTGTTACCCTATGTAACTGCAAGGCTCAGAAGAGCCCACACACTCCAGGTCTTAACCCCAGTGCGCTGAAAGTGTCAAAACATGTTTTGCAGCAGAAATAAACATGTTTCTGCAAGTTTGGTCAACCCCATGTAAGTTATGGGTCAGTAACAGCTCACTTTTCAAAACGTGTTTTTCAGCCCGAAATAAACACGTTTTTTCAGACAGCTGTATCCCTATGTAACTGCAAGCCTCAGAAGAGCCCACACACTCAGGTCTTAACCCCACTGTGCTGAAAGTGTCAAAACATGTTTTTCAGCAGACATAAACATGTTTCTGCAAGTTTGGTCAACCCCATGTAAGTTATGGGTCAGTAACAGCTCACTTTTCAAAACGTGTTTTTCAGCCCGAAATAAACGCGTTTTTTCAGACAGCTGTATCCCTATGTAACTCCATGGCTCAGAAGAGCCCACACACTCAGGTCTTAACCCCGTTGTGCTGAAAGTGTCAAAACGTGTTTTTCAGCAGAAATAAACATGTTTCTGCAAGTTTGGTCAACCCCATGTAAGTTATGGGGCAGTAACAGCACACTTTTCAAAACGTGCTTTTCAGCCCGATATAAACACGTTTTTTCAGACAGCTGTATCTCTATGTAACTGCAAGGCTCAGAAGAGCCCACACACTCAGGTCTTAACCCCAGTGTGCTGAAAGTGTCAAAACATGTTTTTCAGCAGAAATAAACATGTTTCTGCAAGTTTGGTCAACCCCATGTAAGTTAGGGGTCAGTAACAGCTCACTTTTCAAAACGTGTTTTTCAGCCCGAAATAAACACGTTTTTTCAGACAGCTGTATCCCTATGTAACTGCAAGGCTCAGAAGAGCCCACACACTCCGGTCTTAACCCCAGTGTGCTGAAAGTGTCAAAACATGTTTTTCAGCAGAAATAAACATGTTTCTGCAAGTTTGGTCAACCCCATGTAAGTTATGGGGCAGTAACAGCACACTTTTCAAAACGTGTTTTTCAGCCCGAAATAAACGTGTTTTTTCAGACAGCTGTATCCCTATGTAACTGCAAGGTTCAGAAGAGCCACACACTCCGGTCTTAACCCCAGTGTGCTGAAAGTGTCAAAACATGTTTTTCAGCAGAAATAAACATGTTTCTGCAAGTTTGGTCAACCCCATGTAACTTATGGGGCAGTAACAGCTCACTTTTCAAAACGTGTTTTTCAGGCCAAAATAAAACGCGTTTTTCAGACAGCTGTATCCCTATGTAACTGCAAGGCTCAGAAGAGCCCACACACTCAGGTCTTAACCCCAGTGTGCTGAAAGTGACAAAACATGTTTTTCAGCAGAAATAAACATGTTTCTGCAATTTTGGTCAACCCCATGTAACTTATGGGGCAGTAACAGCTCACTTTTCAAAACGTGTTTTTCAGCCCGAAATAAACACGTTTTTCAGACAGCTGTATCCCTAAGTAACTGCAAGCCTCAGAAGAGCCCACACACTCAGGTCTTAACCCCACTGTGCTGAAAGTGTCAAAACATGTTTTTCAGCAGAAATAAACATGTTTCTGCAAGTTTGGTCAACCCCATGTAAGTTATGGGTCAGTAACAGCTCACTTTTCAAAACGTGTTTTTCAGCCCGAAATAAACGCGTTTTTTCAGACAGCTGTATCCCTATGTAACTGCAAGGTTCAGAAGAGCCACACACTCCGGTCTTAACCCCAGTGTGCTGAAAGTGTCAAAACATGTTTTTCAGCAGAAATAAACATGTTTCTGCAATTTTGGTCAACCCCATGTAACTTATGGGGCAGTAACAGCTCACTTTTCAAAACGTGTTTTTCAGCCCGAAATAAACACGTTTTTTCAGACAGCTGTATCCCTATGTAACTGCAAGCCTCAGAAGAGCCCACACACTCAGGTCTTAACCCCACTGTGCTGAAAGTGTCAAAACATGTTTTTCAGCAGAAATAAACATGTTTCTGCAAGTTTGGTCAACCCCATGTAAGTTATGGGTCAGTAACAGCTCACTTTTCAAAACGTGTTTTTCAGCCCGAAATAAACGCGTTTTTTCAGACAGCTGTATCCCTATGTAACTGCAAGGCTCAGAAGAGCCCACACACTCAGGTCTTAACCCCAGTGTGCTGAAAGTGTCAAAACATGTTTTTCAGCAGAAATAAACATGTTTCTGTAAGTTTGGTCAACCCCATGTAAGTTATGGGGCAGTAACAGCACACTTTTCAAAACGTGTTTTTCAGCCCGAAAAAAACACGTTTTTTCAGACAGCTGTATCCCTATGTAACTGCAAGGCTCAGAAGAGCCCACACACTCAGGTCTTAACCCCAGTGTGCTGAAAGTGTCAAAACATGTTTTTCAGCAGAAATAAACATGTTTCTGCAAGTTTGGTCAACCCCATGTAACCTATGGGTAAGTAACAGCTCACTTTTCAAAACGTGTTTTTCATCCCGAAATAAACGCGTTTCTTCAGATAGCTGTTACCCTATGTAACTGCAAGGCTCAGAAGAGCCCACACACTCCGGTCTTAACCCCAGTGTGCTGAAAGTGTCAAAACATGTTTTTCAGCAGAAATAAACATGTTTCTGCAAGTTTGGTCAACCCCATGTAAGTTATGGGTCAGTAAACAGCTCACTTTTCAAAACGTGTTTTTCAGCCCGAAATAAACACGTTTTTTCAGACAGCTGTATCCCTATGTAACTACAAGCCTCAGAAGAGCCCACACACTCAGGTCTTAACCCAGTGTGCTGAAAGTGTCAGAACATGTTTTTCAGCAGAAATAAACATGTTTTTGCAAGTTTGGTCAACCCCATGTAAGTTATGGAGCAGTAACAGCACACTTTTCAAAACGTGTTTTTCAGCCCGAAATAAACGTGTTTTTTCAGACAGCTGTATCCCTATGTAACTGCAAGGTTCAGAAGAGCCCACACACTCCGGTCTTAACCCCAGTGTGCTGAAAGTGTCAAAACATGTTTTTCAGCAGAAATAAACATGTTTCTGCAAGTTTGGTCAACCCCATGTAACGTTATGGGGCAGTAACAGCTCACTTTTCAAAACGTGTTTTTCAGGCCAAAATAAACGCGTTTTTTCAGACAGCTGTATCCCTATGTAACTGCAAGGCTCAGAAGAGCCCACACACTCAGGTCTTAACCCCAGTGTGCTGAAAGTGACAAAACATGGTTTTTCAGCAGAAATAAACATGTTTCTGCAATTTTGGTCAACCCCATGTAACTTATGGGGCAGTAACAGCTCACTTTTCAAAACGTGTTTTTCAGCCCGAAATAAACACGTTTTTTCAGACAGCTGTATCCCTAAGTAACTGCAAGCCTCAGAAGAGCCCACACACTCAGGTCTTAACCCCACTGTGCTGAAAGTGTCAAAACATGTTTTTCAGCAGAAATAAACATGTTTCTGCAAGTTTGGTCAACCCCATGTAAGTTATGGGTCAGTAACAGCTCACTTTTCAAAAACGTGTTTTTCAGCCCGAAATAAACGCGTTTTTTCAGACAGCTGTATCCCTATGTAACTGCAAGGTTCAGAAGAGCCCGCACACTCCGGTCTTAACCCCAGTGTGCTGAAAGTGTCAAAACATGTTTTTCAGCAGAAATAAACATGTTTCTGCAATTTTGGTCAACCCCATGTAACTTATGGGGCAGTAACAGCTCACTTTTCAAAACGTGTTTTTCAGCCCGAAATAAACACGTTTTTTCAGACAGCTGTATCCCTATGTAACTGCAAGCCTCAGAAGAGCCCACACACTCAGGTCTTAACCCCAGTGTGCTGAAAGTGTCAAAACATGTTTTTCAGCAGAAATAAACATGTTTCTGTAAGTTTGGTCAACCCCATGTAAGTTATGGGGCAGTAACAGCACACTTTTCAAAACGTGTTTTTCAGCCCGAAAAAAACGCGTTTTTTCACACAGCTGTATCCCTATGTAACTGCAAGGCTCAGAAGAGCCCACACACTCAGGTCTTAACCCCAGTGTGCTGAAAGTGTCAAAACATGTTTTTCAGCAGAAATAAACATGTTTCTGCAAGTTTGGTCAACCCCATGTAACCTATGGGTAAGTAACAGCTCACTTTTCAAAACGTGTTTTTCATCCCGAAATAAACGCGTTTCTTCAGATAGCTGTTACCCTATGTAACTGCAAGGCTCAGAAGAGCCCACACACTCCGGTCTTAACCCAGTGTGCTGAAAGTGTCAAAACATGTTTTTCAGCAGAAATAAACATGTTTCTGCAAGTTTGGTCAACCCCATGTAAGTTATGGGTCAGTAACAGCTCACTTTTCAAAACGTGTTTTTCAGCCCGAAATAAACACGTTTTTTCAGACAGCTGTATCCCTATGTAACTGCAAGCCTCAGAAGAGCCCACACACTCAGGTCTTAACCCCAGTGTGCTGAAAGTGTCAAAACATGTTTTTCAGCAGAAATAAACATGTTTCTGCAAGTTTGGTCAACCCCATGTAACTTATGGGTAAGTAACAGCTCACTTTTCAAAACGTGTTTTTCATCCCGAAATAAACGCGTTTCTTCAGATAGCTGTTACCCTATGTAACTGCAAGGCTCAGAAGAGCCCACACACTCCGGTCTTAACCCCAGTGTGCTGAAAGTGTAAAAACATGTTTTTCAGCAGAAAAAAACATGTTTCTGCAAGTTTGGTCAACCCCATGTAAGTTATGGGTCAGTAACAGCTCACTTTTCAAAACGTGTTTTTCAGCCCGAAATAAACACGTTTTTTCAGACAGCTGTATCCCTATGTAACTGCAAGCCTCAGAAGAGCCCACACACTCAGGTCTTAACCCCAGTGTGCTGAAAGTGTCAGAACATGTTTTTCAGCAGAAATAAACATGTTTTTTGCAAGTTTGGTCAACCCCATGTAAGTTATGGGGCAGTAACAGCACACTTTTCAAAACGTGCTTTTCAGCCCGATATAAACACGTTTTTTCAGACAGCTGTATCTCTATGTAACTGCAAGGCTCAGAAGAGCCCACACACTCAGGTCTTAACCCCAGTGTGCTGAAAGTGTCAAAATGTGTTTTTCAGCAGAAATAAACATGTTTCTGCAAGTTTGGTCAACCCCATGTAACTTATGGGGCAGTAACAGCTCACTTTTCAAAACGTGTTTTTCAGCCCGAAATAAACGCGTTTTTTCAGACAGCTGTATCCCTATGTAACTGCAAGGCTCAGAAGAGCCCACACACTCAGGTCTTAACCCCAGTGTGCTGAAAGTGTCAAAACATGTTTTTCAGCAGAAATAAAACATGTTTCTGCAAGTTTGGTCAACCCCATGTAACTTATGGGGCAGTAACAGCTCACTTTTCAAAACATGTTTTTCAGCCCGAAATAAACGCGTTTTTTCAGACAGCTGTATCCCTATGTAACTGCAAGGCTCAGAAGAGCCCACACACTCAGGTCTCAACCCCACTGTGCTGAAAGTGTCAAAACATGTTTTTCAGCAGAAATATAACATGTTTCTGCAAGTTTGGTCAACCCCATGTAAGTTAGGGGTCAGTAACAGCTCACTTTTCAAAACGTGTTTTTCAGCCCGAAATAAACACGTTTTTTCAGACAGCTGTATCCCTATGTAACTGCAAGGCTCAGAAGAGCCCACACACTCAGGTCTTAACCCCAGTGTGCTGAAAGTGTCAAAACATGTTTTTCAGCAGAAATAAACATGTTTCTGCAAGTTTCGTCAACCCCATGTAAGTTATGGGGCAGTAACAGCACACTTTTCAAAACGTGTTTTTCAGCCCGAAATAAACGCGTTTTTTCAGACAGCTGTATCCCTATGTAACTGCAAGGTTCAGAAGAGCCCACACACTCCGGTCTTAACCCCAGTGTGCTGAAAGTGTCAAAACATGTTTTTCAGCAGAAATAAACATGTTTCTGCAAGTTTGGTCAACCCCATGTAACTTATGGGGCAGTAACAGCTCACTTTTCAAAACGTTTTTTTCAGGCCAAAATAAACGCGTTTTCTCAGACAGCTGTATCCCTATGTAACTGCAAGGCTCAGAAGAGCACACACTCTCAGGTCTTAACCCCAGTGTGCTGAAAGTGTCAAAACATGTTTTTCAGCAGAAATAAACATGTTTCTGCAATTTTGGTCAACCCCATGTAACTTATGGGGCAGTAACAGCTCACTTTTCAAAACGTGTTTTTCAGCCCGAAATAAACACGTTTTTTCAGACAGCTGTATCCCTATGTAACTGCAAGCCTCAGAAGAGCCCACACACTCAGGTCTTAACCCCACTGTGCTGAAAGTGTCAAAACATGTTTTTCAGCAGAAATAAACATGTTTCTGCAATTTTGGTCAACCCCATGTAACTTATGGGGCAGTAACAGCTCACTTTTCAAAACGTGTTTTTTCAGCCCGAAATAAACACGTTTTTTCAGACAGCTGTATCCCTATGTAACTGCAAGCCTCAGAAGAGCCCACACACTCAGGTCTTAACCCCACTGTGCTGAAAGTGTCAAAACATGTTTTTCAGCAGAAATAAACATGTTTCTGCAAGTTTGGTCAACCCCATGTAAGTTATGGGTCAGTAACAGTCACTTTTCAAAACGTGTTTTTCAGCCTGAAATAAACGCGTTTTTTCAGACAGCTGTATCCCTATGTAACTGCAAGGCTCAGAAGAGCCCACACACTCAGGTCTTAACCCCAGTGTGCTGAAAGTGTCAAAACATGTTTTTCAGCAGAAATAAACATGTTTCTGTAAGTTTGGTCAACCCCATGTAAGTTATGGGGCAGTAACAGCACACTTTTCAAAACGTGTTTTTCAGCCCGAAATAAACGCGTTTTTTCAGACAGCTGTATCCCTATGTAACTGCAAGGCTCAGAAGAGCCCACACACTCAGGTCTTAACCCCAGTGTGCTGAAAGTGTCAAAACATGTTTTTCAGCAGAAATAAACATGTTTCTGCAAGTTTGGTCAATCCCATGTAACTTATGGGTAAGTAACAGCTCACTTTTCAAAACGTGGTTTTCATCCCGAAATAAACGCGTTTCTTCAGATATCTGTTACCCTATGTAACTGCAAGGCTCAGAAGAGCCCACACACTCAGGTCTTAACCCCAGTGCGCTGAAAGTGTCAAAACATGTTTTGCAGCAGAAATAAACATGTTTCTGCAAGTTTGGTCAACCCCATGTAAGTTATGGGTCAGTAACAGTTCACTTTTCAAAACGTGTTTTTCAGCCCGAAATAAACGCGTTTTTTCAGACAGCTGTATCCCTATGTATCTGCAAGGCTCAGAAGAGCCCACACACTCAGGTCTTAACCCCAGTGTGCTGAAAGTGTCAAAACATGTTTTTCAGCAGAAATAAACATGTTTCTGCAAGTTTGGTCAACCCCATGTAAGTTATGGGTCAGTAACAGTTCACTTTTCAAAACGTGTTTTTCAGCCCGAAATAAACGCGTTTTTTCAGACAGCTGTATCCCTATGTATCTGCAAGGCTCAGAAGAGCCCACACACTCAGGTCTTAACCCCAGTGCGCAGAAAGTGTCAAAACATGTTTTTCAGCAGAAATAAACATGTTTCTGCAAGTTTGGTCAACCCCATGTAAGTTATGGGTCAGTAACAGCTCACTTTTCAAAACGTGTTTTTCAGCCCGAAATAAACACGTTTTTTCAGACAGCTGTATCCCTATGTAACTGCAAGCCTCAGAAGAGCCCACACACTCAGGTCTTAACCCCACTGTGCTGAAAGTGTCAAAACATGTTTTTCAGCAGACATAAACATGTTTCTGCAAGTTTGGTCAACCCCATGTAAGTTATGGGTCAGTAACAGCTCACTTTTCAAAACGTGTTTTTCAGCCCGAAATAAACGCGTTTTTTCAGACAGCTGTATCCCTATGTAACTCCATGGCTCAGAAGAGCCCACACACTCAGGTCTTAACCCCGTTGTGCTGAAAGTGTCAAAACGTGTTTTTCAGCAGAAATAAACATGTTTCTGCAAGTTTGGTCAACCCCATGTAAGTTATGGGGCAGTAACAGCACACTTTTCAAAACGTGCTTTTCAGCCCGATATAAACACGTTTTTTCAGACAGCTGTATCTCTATGTAACTGCAAGGCTCAGAAGAGCCCACACACTCAGGTCTTAACCCCAGTGTGCTGAAAGTGTCAAAACATGTTTTTCAGCAGAAATAAACATGTTTCTGCAAGTTTGGTCAACCCCATGTAAGTTAGGGGTCAGTAACAGCTCACTTTTCAAAACGTGTTTTTCAGCCCGAAATAAACACGTTTTTTCAGACAGCTGTATCCCTATGTAACTGCAAGGCTCAGAAGAGCCCACACACTCCGGTCTTAACCCCAGTGTGCTGAAAGTGTCAAAACATGTTTTTCAGCAGAAATAAACATGTTTCTGCAAGTTTGGTCAACCCCATGTAAGTTATGGGGCAGTAACAGCACACTTTTCAAAACGTGTTTTTCAGCCCGAAATAAACGTGTTTTTTCAGACAGCTGTATCCCTATGTAACTGCAAGGTTCAGAAGAGCCCACACACTCCGGTCTTAACCCCAGTGTGCTGAAAGTGTCAAAACATGTTTTTCAGCAGAAATAAACATGTTTCTGCAAGTTTGGTCAACCCCATGTAACTTATGGGGCAGTAACAGCTCACTTTTCAAAACGTGTTTTTCAGGCCAAAATAAACGCGTTTTTTCAGACAGCTGTATCCCTATGTAACTGCAAGGCTCAGAAGAGCCCACACACTCAGGTCTTAACCCCAGTGTGCTGAAAGTGACAAAACATGTTTTTCAGCAGAAATAAACATGTTTCTGCAATTTTGGTCAACCCCATGTAACTTATGGGGCAGTAACAGCTCACTTTTCAAAACGTGTTTTTCAGCCCGAAATAAACACGTTTTTTCAGACAGCTGTATCCCTAAGTAACTGCAAGCCTCAGAAGAGCCCACACACTCAGGTCTTAACCCCACTGTGCTGAAAGTGTCAAAACATGTTTTTCAGCAGAAATAAACATGTTTCTGCAAGTTTGGTCAACCCCATGTAAGTTATGGGTCAGTAACAGCTCACTTTTCAAAACGTGTTTTTCAGCCCGAAATAAACGCGTTTTTTCAGACAGCTGTATCCCTATGTAACTGCAAGGTTCAGAAGAGCCCACACACTCCGGTCTTAACCCCAGTGTGCTGAAAGTGTCAAAACATGTTTTTCAGCAGAAATAAACATGTTTCTGCAATTTTGGTCAACCCCATGTAACTTATGGGGCAGTAACAGCTCACTTTTCAAAACGTGTTTTTCAGCCCGAAATAAACACGTTTTTTCAGACAGCTGTATCCCTATGTAACTGCAAGCCTCAGAAGAGCCCACACACTCAGGTCTTAACCCCACTGTGCTGAAAGTGTCAAAACATGTTTTTCAGCAGAAATAAACATGTTTCTGCAAGTTTGGTCAACCCCATGTAAGTTATGGGTCAGTAACAGCTCACTTTTCAAAACGTGTTTTTCAGCCCGAAATAAACGCGTTTTTTCAGACAGCTGTATCCCTATGTAACTGCAAGGCTCAGAAGAGCCCACACACTCAGGTCTTAACCCCAGTGTGCTGAAAGTGTCAAAACATGTTTTTCAGCAGAAATAAACATGTTTCTGTAAGTTTGGTCAACCCCATGTAAGTTATGGGGCAGTAACAGCACACTTTTCAAAACGTGTTTTTCAGCCCGAAAAAAACGCGTTTTTTCAGACAGCTGTATCCCTATGTAACTGCAAGGCTCAGAAGAGCCCACACACTCAGGTCTTAACCCCAGTGTGCTGAAAGTGTCAAAACATGTTTTTCAGCAGAAATAAACATGTTTCTGCAAGTTTGGTCAACCCCATGTAACCTATGGGTAAGTAACAGCTCACTTTTCAAAACGTGTTTTTCATCCCGAAATAAACGCGTTTCTTCAGATAGCTGTTACCCTATGTAACTGCAAGGCTCAGAAGAGCCCACACACTCCGGTCTTAACCCCAGTGTGCTGAAAGTGTCAAAACATGTTTTTCAGCAGAAATAAACATGTTTCTGCAAGTTTGGTCAACCCCATGTAAGTTATGGGTCAGTAACAGCTCACTTTTCAAAACGTGTTTTTCAGCCCGAAATAAACACGTTTTTTCAGACAGCTGTATCCCTATGTAACTACAAGCCTCAGAAGAGCCCACACACTCAGGTCTTAACCCCAGTGTGCTGAAAGTGTCAGAACATGTTTTTCAGCAGAAATAAACATGTTTTTGCAAGTTTGGTCAACCCCATGTAAGTTATGGGGCAGTAACAGCACACTTTTCAAAACGTGCTTTTCAGCCCGATATAAACACGTTTTTTCAGACAGCTGTATCTCTATGTAACTGCAAGGCTCAGAAGAGCCCACACACTCAGGTCTTAACCCCAGTGTGCTGAAAGTGTCAAAATGTGTTTTTCAGCAGAAATAAACATGTTTCTGCAAGTTTGGTCAACCCCATGTAAGTTATGGGTCAGTAACAGTTCACTTTTCAAAACGTGTTTTTCAGCCCGAAATAAACGCGTTTTTTCAGACAGCTGTATCCCTATGTATCTGCAAGGCTCAGAAGAGCCCACACACTCAGGTCTTAACCCCAGTGTGCTGAAAGTGTCAAAACGTGTTTTTCAGCAGAAATAAACATGTTTCTGCAAGTTTGGTCAACCCCATGTAAGTTATGGGGCAGTAACAGCACACTTTTCAAAACGTGCTTTTCAGCCCGATATAAACACGTTTTTTCAGACAGCTGTATCTCTATGTAACTGCAAGGCTCAGAAGAGCCCACACACTCAGGTCTTAACCCCAGTGTGCTGAAAGTGTCAAAACATGTTTTTCAGCAGAAATAAACATGTTTCTGCAAGTTTGGTCAACCCCATGTAAGTTAGGGGTCAGTAACAGCTCACTTTTCAAAACGTGTTTTTCAGCCCGAAATAAACACGTTTTTTCAGACAGCTGTATCCCTATGTAACTGCAAGGCTCAGAAGAGCCCACACACTCCGGTCTTAACCCCAGTGTGCTGAAAGTGTCAAAACATGTTTTTCAGCAGAAATAAACATGTTTCTGCAAGTTTGGTCAACCCCATGTAAGTTATGGGGCAGTAACAGCACACTTTTCAAAACGTGTTTTTCAGCCCGAAATAAACGTGTTTTTTCAGACAGCTGTATCCCTATGTAACTGCAAGGTTCAGAAGAGCCCACACACTCCGGTCTTAACCCCAGTGTGCTGAAAG
The DNA here is from genome assembly GCF_040954835.1 of Lepisosteus oculatus. Taxonomy (NCBI): domain Eukaryota; kingdom Metazoa; phylum Chordata; class Actinopteri; order Semionotiformes; family Lepisosteidae; genus Lepisosteus; species Lepisosteus oculatus. The sequence goes on from NW_027167697.1 coordinate 13,646, forward strand.
TGTCAAAACATGTTTTTCAGCAGAAATAAACATGTTTCTGCAAGTTTGGTCAACCCCATGTAACTTATGGGGCAGTAACAGCTCACTTTTCAAAACGTGTTTTTCAGGCCAAAATAAACGCGTTTTTTCAGACAGCTGTATCCCTATGTAACTGCAAGGCTCAGAAGAGCCCACACACTCAGGTCTTAACCCCAGTGTGCTGAAAGTGACAAAACATGGTTTTCAGCAGAAATAAACATGTTTCTGCAATTTTGGTCAACCCCATGTAACTTATGGGGCAGTAACAGCTCACTTTTCAAAACGTGTTTTTCAGCCCGAAATAAACACGTTTTTTCAGACAGCTGTATCCCTAAGTAACTGCAAGCCTCAGAAGAGCCCACACACTCAGGTCTTAACCCCACTGTGCTGAAAGTGTCAAAACATGTTTTTCAGCAGAAATAAACATGTTTCTGCAAGTTTGGTCAACCCCATGTAAGTTATGGGTCAGTAACAGCTCACTTTTCAAAACGTGTTTTTCAGCCCGAAATAAACGCGTTTTTTCAGACAGCTGTATCCCTATGTAACTGCAAGGTTCAGAAGAGCCCGCACACTCCGGTCTTAACCCCAGTGTGCTGAAAGTGTCAAAACATGTTTTTCAGCAGAAATAAACATGTTTCTGCAATTTTGGTCAACCCCATGTAACTTATGGGGCAGTAACAGCTCACTTTTCAAAACGTGTTTTTCAGCCCGAAATAAACACGTTTTTTCAGACAGCTGTATCCCTATGTAACTGCAAGCCTAAGAAGAGCCCACACACTCAGGTCTTAACCCCACTGTGCTGAAAGTGTCAAAACATGTTTTTCAGCAGAAATAAACATGTTTCTGCAAGTTTGGTCAACCCCATGTAAGTTATGGGTCAGTAACAGCTCACTTTTCAAAACGTGTTTTTCAGCCCGAAATAAACGCGTTTTTTCAGACAGCTGTATCCCTATGTAACTGCAAGGCTCAGAAGAGCCCACACACTCAGGTCTTAACCCCAGTGTGCTGAAAGTGTCAAAACATGTTTTTCAGCAGAAATAAACATGTTTCTGTAAGTTTGGTCAACCCCATGTAAGTTATGGGGCAGTAACAGCACACTTTTCAAAACGTGTTTTTCAGCCCGAAAAAAACGCGTTTTTTCAGACAGCTGTATCCCTATGTAACTGCAAGGCTCAGAAGAGCCCACACACTCAGGTCTTAACCCCAGTGTGCTGAAAGTGTCAAAACATGTTTTTCAGCAGAAATAAACATGTTTCTGCAAGTTTGGTCAACCCCATGTAACCTATGGGTAAGTAACAGCTCACTTTTCAAAACGTGTTTTTCATCCCGAAATAAACGCGTTTCTTCAGATAGCTGTTACCCTATGTAACTGCAAGGCTCAGAAGAGCCCACACACTCCGGTCTTAACCCCAGTGTGCTGAAAGTGTCAAAACATGTTTTTCAGCAGAAATAAACATGTTTCTGCAAGTTTGGTCAACCCCATGTAAGTTATGGGTCAGTAACAGCTCACTTTTCAAAACGTGTTTTTCAGCCCGAAATAAACACGTTTTTTCAGACAGCTGTATCCCTATGTAACTGCAAGCCTCAGAAGAGCCCACACACTCAGGTCTTAACCCCAGTGTGCTGAAAGTGTCAGAACATGTTTTTCAGCAGAAATAAACATGTTTTTGCAAGTTTGGTCAACCCCATGTAAGTTATGGGGCAGTAACAGCACACTTTTCAAAACGTGCTTTTCAGCCCGATATAAACACGTTTTTTCAGACAGCTGTATCTCTATGTAACTGCAAGGCTCAGAAGAGCCCACACACTCAGGTCTTAACCCCAGTGTGCTGAAAGTGTCAAAACATGTTTTTCAGCAGAAATAAACATGTTTCTGCAAGTTTGGTCAACCCCATGTAACTTATGGGGCAGTAACAGCTCACTTTTCAAAACATGTTTTTCAGCCCGAAATAAACGCGTTTTTTCAGACAGCTGTATCCCTATGTAACTGCAAGGCTCAGAAGAGCCCACACACTCAGGTCTCAACCCCACTGTGCTGAAAGTGTCAAAACATGTTTTTCAGCAGAAATATAACATGTTTCTGCAAGTTTGGTCAACCCCATGTAAGTTAGGGGTCAGTAACAGCTCACTTTTCAAAACGTGTTTTTCAGCCCGAAATAAACACGTTTTTTCAGACAGCTGTATCCCTATGTAACTGCAAGGCTCAGAAGAGCCCACACACTCAGGTCTTAACCCCAGTGTGCTGAAAGTGTCAAAACATGTTTTTCAGCAGAAATAAACATGTTTCTGCAAGTTTCGTCAACCCCATGTAAGTTATGGGGCAGTAACAGCACACTTTTCAAAACGTGTTTTTCAGCCCGAAATAAAAGCGTTTTTTCAGACAGCTGTATCCCTATGTAACTGCAAGGTTCAGAAGAGCCCACACACTCCGGTCTTAACCCCAGTGTGCTGAAAGTGTCAAAACATGTTTTTCAGCAGAAATAAACGTTTCTGCAAGTTTGGTCAACCCCATGTAACTTATGGGGCAGTAACAGCTCACTTTTCAAAACGTTTTTTTCAGGCCAAAATAAACGCGTTTTTTCAGACAGCTGTATCCCTATGTAACTGCAAGGCTCAGAAGAGCACACACTCTCAGGTCTTAACCCCAGTGTGCTGAAAGTGTCAAAACATGTTTTTCAGCAGAAATAAACATGTATCTGCAATTTTGGTCAACCCCATGTAACTTATGGGGCAGTAACAGCTCACTTTTCAAAACGTGTTTTTCAGCCCGAAATAAACACGTTTTTTCAGACAGCTGTATCCCTATGTAACTGCAAGCCTCAGAAGAGCCCACACACTCAGGTCTTAACCCCACTGTGCTGAAAGTGTCAAAACATGTTTTTCAGCAGAAATAAACATGTTTCTGCAAGTTTGGTCAACCCCATGTAAGTTATGGGTCAGTAACAGCTCACTTTTCAAAACGTGTTTTTCAGCCTGAAATAAACGCGTTTTTTCAGACAGCTGTATCCCTATGTAACTGCAAGGCTCAGAAGAGCCCACACACTCAGGTCTTAACCCCAGTGTGCTGAAAGTGTCAAAACATGTTTTTCAGCAGAAATAAACATGTTTCTGTAAGTTTGGTCAACCCCATGTAAGTTATGGGGCAGTAACAGCACACTTTTCAAAACGTGTTTTTCAGCCCGAAATAAACGCGTTTTTTCAGACAGCTGTATCCCTATGTAACTGCAAGGCTCAGAAGAGCCCACACACTCAGGTCTTAACCCCAGTGTGCTGAAAGTGTCAAAACATGTTTTTCAGCAGAAATAAACATGTTTCTGCAAGTTTGGTCAACCCCATGTAACTTATGGGTAAGTAACAGCTCACTTTTCAAAACGTGTTTTTCATCCCGAAATAAACGCGTTTCTTCAGATATCTGTTACCCTATGTAACTGCAAGGCTCAGAAGAGCCCACACACTCAGGTCTTAACCCCACTGTGCTGAAAGTGTCAAAACATGTTTTTCAGCAGAAATAAACATGTTTCTGCAAGTTTGGTCAACCCCATGTAAGTTATGGGTCAGTAACAGCTCACTTTTCAAAACGTGCTTTTCAGCCCGAAATAAACGCGTTTTTTCAGACAGCTGTATCTCTATGTAACTGCAAGGCTCAGAAGAGCCCACACACTCAGGTCTTAACCCCAGTGTGCTGAAAGTGTCAAAACATGTTTTTCAGCAGAAATAAACATGTTTCTGTAAGTTTGGTCAACCCCATGTAAGTTATGGGGCAGTAACAGCACACTTTTCAAAACGTGTTTTTCAGCCCGAAATAAACGCGTTTTTTCAGACAGCTGTATCCCTATGTAACTGCAAGGCTCAGAAGAGCCCACACACTCAGGTCTTAACCCCAGTGTGCTGAAAGTGTCAAAACATGTTTTTCAGCAGAAATAAACATGTTTCTGCAAGTTTGGTCAACCCCATGTAAGTTATGGGTCAGTAACAGCTCACTTTTCAAAACGTGTTTTTCAGCCCGAAATAAACGCGTTTTTTCAGACAGCTGTATCCCTATGTAACTGCAAGGCTCAGAAGAGCCCACACACTCAGGTCTTAACCCCAGTGTGCTGAAAGTGTCAAAACATGTTTTTCAGCAGAAATAAACATGTTTCTGCAAGTTTGGTCAACCCCATGTAACTTATGGGCAAGTAACAGCTCACTTTTCAAAACGTGTTTTTCAGCCCGAAATAAACGCGTTTTTTCAGACAGCTGTATCCCTATGTAACTGCAAGGCTCAGAAGAGCCCACACACTCAGGTCTTAACCCCAGTGTGCTGAAAGTGTCAAAACATGTTTTTCAGCAGAAATAAACATGTTTCTGCAATTTTGGTCAACCCCATGTAACTTATGGGGCAGTAACAGCTCACTTTTCAAAACGTGTTTTTCAGCCCGAAATAAACACGTTTTTTCAGACAGCTGTATCCCTATGTAACTGCAAGCCTCAGAAGAGCCCACACACTCAGGTCTTAACCCCACTGTGCTGAAAGTGTCAAAACATGTTTTTCAGCAGAAATAAACATGTTTCTGCAAGTTTGGTCAACCCCATGTAAGTTATGGGTCAGTAACAGCTCACTTTTCAAAACGTGTTTTTCAGCCCGAAATAAACGCGTTTTTTCAGACAGCTGTATCCCTATGTAACTGCAAGGCTCAGAAGAGCCCACACACTCAGGTCTTAACCCCAGTGTGCTGAAAGTGTCAAAACATGTTTTTCAGCAGAAATAAACATGTTTCTGCAAGTTTGGTCAACCCCATGTAACTTATGGGTAAGTAACAGCTCACTTTTCAAAACGTGTTTTTCAGCCCGAAATAAACGCGTTTTTTCAGACAGCTGTATCCCTATGTAACTGCAAGGCTCAGAAGAGCCCACACACTCAGGTCTTAACCCCAGTGTGCTGAAAGTGTCAAAACATGTTTTTCAGCAGAAATAAACATGTTTCTGCAATTTTGGTCAACCCCATGTAACTTATGGGGCAGTAACAGCTCACTTTTCAAAACGTGTTTTTCAGCCCGAAATAAACACGTTTTTTCAGACAGCTGTATCCCTATGTAACTGCAAGCCTCAGAAGAGCCCACACACTCAGGTCTTAACCCCACTGTGCTGAAAGTGTCAAAACATGTTTTTCAGCAGAAATAAACATGTTTCTGCAAGTTTGGTCAACCCCATGTAAGTTATGGGTCAGTAACAGCTCACTTTTCAAAACGTGTTTTTCAGCCCGAAATAAACGCGTTTTTTCAGACAGCTGTATCCCTATGTAACTGCAAGGCTCAGAAGAGCCCACACACTCAGGTCTTAACCCCAGTGTGCTGAAAGTGTCAGAACATGTTTTTCAGCAGAAATAAACATGTTTTTGCAAGTTTGGTCAACCCCATGTAAGTTATGGGGCAGTAACAGCACACTTTTCAAAACGTGCTTTTCAGCCCGATATAAACACGTTTTTTCAGACAGCTGTATCTCTATGTAACTGCAAGGCTCAGAAGAGCCCACACACTCAGGTCTTAACCCCAGTGTGCTGAAAGTGTCAAAATGTGTTTTTCAGCAGAAATAAACATGTTTCTGCAAGTTTGGTCAACCCCATGTAAGTTATGGGTCAGTAACAGTTCACTTTTCAAAACGTGTTTTTCAGCCCGAAATAAACGCGTTTTTTCAGACAGCTGTATCCCTATGTATCTGCAAGGCTCAGAAGAGCCCACACACTCAGGTCTTAACCCCAGTGTGCTGAAAGTGTCAAAACATGTTTTTCAGCAGAAATAAACATGTTTCTGCAAGTTTGGTCAACCCCATGTAAGTTATGGGTCAGTAACAGTTCACTTTTCAAAACGTGTTTTTCAGCCCGAAATAAACGCGTTTTTTCAGACAGCTGTATCCCTATGTATCTGCAAGGCTCAGAAGAGCCCACACACTCAGGTCTTAACCCCAGTGCGCTGAAAGTGTCAAAACATGTTTTTCAGCAGAAATAAACATGTTTCTGCAAGTTTGGTCAACCCCATGTAAGTTATGGGTCAGTAACAGCTCACTTTTCAAAACGTGTTTTTCAGCCCGAAATAAACACGTTTTTTCAGACAGCTGTATCCCTATGTAACTGCAAGCCTCAGAAGAGCCCACACACTCAGGTCTTAACCCCACTGTGCTGAAAGTGTCAAAACATGTTTTTCAGCAGACATAAACATGTTTCTGCAAGTTTGGTCAACCCCATGTAAGTTATGGGTCAGTAACAGCTCACTTTTCATAACGTGTTTTTCAGCCCGAAATAAACGCGTTTTTTCAGACAGCTGTATCCCTATGTAACTCCATGGCTCAGAAGAGCCCACACACTCAGGTCTTAACCCCGTTGTGCTGAAAGTGTCAAAACGTGTTTTTCAGCAGAAATAAACATGTTTCTGCAAGTTTGGTCAACCCCATGTAAGTTATGGGGCAGTAACAGCACACTTTTCAAAACGTGCTTTTCAGCCCGATATAAACACGTTTTTTCAGACAGCTGTATCTCTATGTAACTGCAAGGCTCAGAAGAGCCCACACACTCAGGTCTTAACCCCAGTGTGCTGAAAGTGTCAAAACATGTTTTTCAGCAGAAATAAACATGTTTCTGCAAGTTTGGTCAACCCCATGTAAGTTAGGGGTCAGTAACAGCTCACTTTTCAAAACGTGTTTTTCAGCCCGAAATAAACACGTTTTTTCAGACAGCTGTATCCCTATGTAACTGCAAGGCTCAGAAGAGCCCACACACTCCGGTCTTAACCCCAGTGTGCTGAAAGTGTCAAAACATGTTTTTCAGCAGAAATAAACATGTTTCTGCAAGTTTGGTCAACCCCATGTAAGTTATGGGGCAGTAACAGCACACTTTTCAAAACGTGTTTTTCAGCCCGAAATAAACGTGTTTTTTCAGACAGCTGTATCCCTATGTAACTGCAAGGTTCAGAAGAGCCCACACACTCCGGTCTTAACCCCAGTGTGCTGAAAGTGTCAAAACATGTTTTTCAGCAGAAATAAACATGTTTCTGCAAGTTTGGTCAACCCCATGTAACTTATGGGGCAGTAACAGCTCACTTTTCAAAACGTGTTTTTCAGGCCAAAATAAACGCGTTTTTTCAGACAGCTGTATCCCTATGTAACTGCAAGCCTCAGAAGAGCCCACACACTCAGGTCTTAACCCCACTGTGCTGAAAGTGTCAAAACATGTTTTTCAGCAGAAATAAACATGTTTCTGCAAGTTTGGTCAACCCCATGTAAGTTATGGGTCAGTAACAGCTCACTTTTCAAAACGTGTTTTTCAGCCCGAAATAAACGCGTTTTTTCAGACAGCTGTATCCCTATGTAACTGCAAGGTTCAGAAGAGCCCGCACACTCCGGTCTTAACCCCAGTGTGCTGAAAGTGTCAAAACATGTTTTTCAGCAGAAATAAACATGTTTCTGCAATTTTGGTCAACCCCATGTAACTTATGGGGCAGTAACAGCTCACTTTTCAAAACGTGTTTTTCAGCCCGAAATAAACACGTTTTTTCAGACAGCTGTATCCCTATGTAACTGCAAGCCTCAGAAGAGCCCACACACTCAGGTCTTAACCCCACTGTGCTGAAAGTGTCAAAACATGTTTTTCAGCAGAAATAAACATGTTTCTGCAAGTTTGGTCAACCCCATGTAAGTTATGGGTCAGTAACAGCTCACTTTTCAAAACGTGTTTTTCAGCCCGAAATAAACGCGTTTTTTCAGACAGCTGTATCCCTATGTAACTGCAAGGCTCAGAAGAGCCCACACACTCAGGTCTTAACCCCAGTGTGCTGAAAGTGTCAAAACATGTTTTTCAGCAGAAATAAACATGTTTCTGTAAGTTTGGTCAACCCCATGTAAGTTATGGGGCAGTAACAGCACACTTTTCAAAACGTGTTTTTCAGCCCGAAAAAAACGCGTTTTTTCAGACAGCTGTATCCCTATGTAACTGCAAGGCTCAGAAGAGCCCACACACTCAGGTCTTAACCCCAGTGTGCTGAAAGTGTCAAAACATGTTTTTCAGCAGAAATAAACATGTTTCTGCAAGTTTGGTCAACCCCATGTAACCTATGGGTAAGTAACAGCTCACTTTTCAAAACGTGTTTTTCATCCCGAAATAAACGCGTTTCTTCAGATAGCTGTTACCCTATGTAACTGCAAGGCTCAGAAGAGCCCACACACTCCGGTCTTAACCCCAGTGTGCTGAAAGTGTCAAAACATGTTTTTCAGCAGAAATAAACATGTTTCTGCAAGTTTGGTCAACCCCATGTAAGTTATGGGTCAGTAACAGCTCACTTTTCAAAACGTGTTTTTCAGCCCGAAATAAACACGTTTTTTCAGACAGCTGTATCCCTATGTAACTGCAAGCCTCAGAAGAGCCCACACACTCAGGTCTTAACCCCAGTGTGCTAAAAGTGTCAGAACATGTTTTTCAGCAGAAATAAACATGTTTTTGCAAGTTTGGTCAACCCCATGTAAGTTATGGGGCAGTAACAGCACACTTTTCAAAACGTGCTTTTCAGCCCGATATAAACACGTTTTTTCAGACAGCTGTATCTCTATGTAACTGCAAGGCTCAGAAGAGCCCACACACTCAGGTCTTAACCCCAGTGTGCTGAAAGTGTCAAAACATGTTTTTCAGCAGAAATAAACATGTTTCTGCAAGTTTGGTCAACCCCATGTAACTTATGGGGCAGTAACAGCTCACTTTTCAAAACATGTTTTTCAGCCCGAAATAAACGCGTTTTTTCAGACAGCTGTATCCCTATGTAACTGCAAGGCTCAGAAGAGCCCACACACTCAGATCTCAACCCCACTGTGCTGAAAGTGTCAAAACATGTTTTTCAGCAGAAATATAACATGTTTCTGCAAGTTTGGTCAACCCCATGTAAGTTAGGGGTCAGTAACAGCTCACTTTTCAAAACGTGTTTTTCAGCCCGAAATAAACACGTTTTTTCAGACAGCTGTATCCCTATGTAACTGCAAGGCTCAGAAGAGCCCACACACTCAGGTCTTAACCCCAGTGTGCTGAAAGTGTCAAAACATGTTTTTCAGCAGAAATAAACATGTTTCTGCAAGTTTCGTCAACCCCATGTAAGTTATGGGGCAGTAGCAGCACACTTTTCAAAACGTGTTTTTCAGCCCGAAATAAACGCGTTTTTTCAGACAGCTGTATCCCTATGTAACTGCAAGGCTCAGAAGAGCCCACACACTCAGGTCTTAACCCCAGTGTGCTGAAAGTGTCAAAACATGTTTTTCAGCAGAAATAAACATGTTTCTGCAAGTTTGGTCAACCCCATGTAACTTATGGGTAAGTAACAGCTCACTTTTCAAAACGTGTTTTTCAGCCCGAAATAAACGCGTTTTTTCAGACAGCTGTATCCCTATGTAACTGCAAGGCTCAGAAGAGCCCACACACTCAGGTCTTAACCCCAGTGTGCTGAAAGTGTCAAAACATGTTTTTCAGCAGAAATAAACATGTTTCTGCAATTTTGGTCAACCCCATGTAACTTATGGGGCAGTAACAGCTCACTTTTCAAAACGTGTTTTTCAGCCCGAAATAAACACGTTTTTTCAGACAGCTGTATCCCTATGTAACTGCAAGCCTCAGAAGAGCCCACACACTCAGGTCTTAACCCCACTGTGCTGAAAGTGTCAAAACATGTTTTTCAGCAGAAATAAACATGTTTCTGCAAGTTTGGTCAACCCCATGTAAGTTATGGGTCAGTAACAGCTCACTTTTCAAAACGTGTTTTTCAGCCCGAAATAAACGCGTTTTTTCAGACAGCTGTATCCCTATGTAACTGCAAGGCTCAGAAGAGCCCACACACTCAGGTCTTAACCCCAGTGTGCTGAAAGTGTCAAAACATGTTTTTCAGCAGAAATAAACATGTTTCTGCAAGTTTGGTCAACCCCATGTAACTTATGGGTAAGTAACAGCTCACTTTTCAAAACGTGTTTTTCAGCCCGAAATAAACGCGTTTTTTCAGACAGCTGTATCCCTATGTAACTGCAAGGCTCAGAAGAGCCCACACACTCAGGTCTTAACCCCAGTGTGCTGAAAGTGTCAAAACATGTTTTTCAGCAGAAATAAACATGTTTCTGCAATTTTGGTCAACCCCATGTAACTTATGGGGCAGTAACAGCTCACTTTTCAAAACGTGTTTTTCAGCCCGAAATAAACACGTTTTTTCAGACAGCTGTATCCCTATGTAACTGCAAGCCTCAGAAGAGCCCACACACTCAGGTCTTAACCCCACTGTGCTGAAAGTGTCAAAACATGTTTTTCAGCAGAAATAAACATGTTTCTGCAAGTTTGGTCAACCCCATGTAAGTTATGGGTCAGTAACAGCTCACTTTTCAAAACGTGTTTTTCAGCCCGAAATAAACACGTTTTTTCAGACAGCTGTATCCCTATGTAACTGCAAGCCTCAGAAGAGCCCACACACTCAGGTCTTAACCCCGTTGTGCTGAAAGTGTCAAAACGTGTTTTTCAGCAGAAATAAACATGTTTCTGCAAGTTTGGTCAACCCCATGTAAGTTATGGGGCAGTAACAGCACACTTTTCAAAACGTGCTTTTCAGCCCGATATAAACACGTTTTTTCAGACAGCTGTATCTCTATGTAACTGCAAGGCTCAGAAGAGCCCACACACTCAGGTCTTAACCCCAGTGTGCTGAAAGTGTCAAAACATGTTTTTCAGCAGAAATAAACATGTTTCTGCAAGTTTGGTCAACCCCATGTAAGTTAGGGGTCAGTAACAGCTCACTTTTCAAAACGTGTTTTTCAGCCCGAAATAAACACGTTTTTCAGACAGCTGTATCCCTATGTAACTGCAAGGCTCAGAAGAGCCCACACACTCCGGTCTTAACCCCAGTGTGCTGAAAGTGTCAAAACATGTTTTTCAGCAGAAATAAACATGTTTCTGCAAGTTTGGTCAACCCCATGTAAGTTATGGGGCAGTAACAGCACACTTTTCAAAACGTGTTTTTCAGCCCGAAATAAACGTGTTTTTTCAGACAGCTGTATCCCTATGTAACTGCAAGGTTCAGAAGAGCCCACACACTCCGGTCTTAACCCCAGTGTGCTGAAAGTGTCAAAACATGTTTTTCAGCAGAAATAAACATGTTTCTGCAAGTTTGGTCAACCCCATGTAACTTATGGGGCAGTAACAGCTCACTTTTCAAAACGTGTTTTTCAGGCCAAAATAAACGCGTTTTTTCAGACAGCTGTATCCCTATGTAACTGCAAGGCTCAGAAGAGCCCACACACTCAGGTCTTAACCCCAGTGTGCTGAAAGTGACAAAACATGGTTTTCAGCAGAAATAAACATGTTTCTGCAATTTTGGTCAACCCCATGTAACTTATGGGGCAGTAACAGCTCACTTTTCAAAACGTGTTTTTCAGCCCGAAATAAACACGTTTTTTCAGACAGCTGTATCCCTAAGTAACTGCAAGCCTCAGAAGAGCCCACACACTCAGGTCTTAACCCCACTGTGCTGAAAGTGTCAAAACATGTTTTTCAGCAGAAATAAACATGTTTCTGCAAGTTTGGTCAACCCCATGTAAGTTATGGGTCAGTAACAGCTCACTTTTCAAAACGTGTTTTTCAGCCCGAAATAAACGCGTTTTTTCAGACAGCTGTATCCCTATGTAACTGCAAGGTTCAGAAGAGCCCGCACACTCCGGTCTTAACCCCAGTGTGCTGAAAGTGTCAAAACATGTTTTTCAGCAGAAATAAACATGTTTCTGCAATTTTGGTCAACCCCATGTAACTTATGGGGCAGTAACAGCTCACTTTTCAAAACGTGTTTTTCAGCCCGAAATAAACACGTTTTTTCAGACAGCTGTATCCCTATGTAACTGCAAGCCTCAGAAGAGCCCACACACTCAGGTCTTAACCCCACTGTGCTGAAAGTGTCAAAACATGTTTTTCAGCAGAAATAAACATGTTTCTGCAAGTTTGGTCAACCCCATGTAAGTTATGGGTCAGTAACAGCTCACTTTTCAAAACGTGTTTTTCAGCCCGAAATAAACGCGTTTTTTCAGACAGCTGTATCCCTATGTAACTGCAAGGCTCAGAAGAGCCCACACACTCAGGTCTTAACCCCAGTGTGCTGAAAGTGTCAAAACATGTTTTTCAGCAGAAATAAACATGTTTCTGTAAGTTTGGTCAACCCCATGTAAGTTATGGGGCAGTAACAGCACACTTTTCAAAACGTGTTTTTCAGCCCGAAAAAAACGCGTTTTTTCAGACAGCTGTATCCCTATGTAACTGCAAGGCTCAGAAGAGCCCACACACTCAGGTCTTAACCCCAGTGTGCTGAAAGTGTCAAAACATGTTTTTCAGCAGAAATAAACATGTTTCTGCAAGTTTGGTCAACCCCATGTAACCTATGGGTAAGTAACAGCTCACTTTTCAAAACGTGTTTTTCATCCCGAAATAAACGCGTTTCTTCAGATAGCTGTTACCCTATGTAACTGCAAGGCTCAGAAGAGCCCACACACTCCGGTCTTAACCCCAGTGTGCTGAAAGTGTCAAAACATGTTTTTCAGCAGAAATAAACATGTTTCTGCAAGTTTGGTCAACCCCATGTAAGTTATGGGTCAGTAACAGCTCACTTTTCAAAACGTGTTTTTCAGCCCGAAATAAACACGTTTTTTCAGACAGCTGTATCCCTATGTAACTGCAAGCCTCAGAAGAGCCCACACACTCAGGTCTTAACCCCAGTGTGCTGAAAGTGTCAGAACATGTTTTTCAGCAGAAATAAACATGTTTTTGCAAGTTTGGTCAACCCCATGTAAGTTATGGGGCAGTAACAGCACACTTTTCAAAACGTGCTTTTCAGCCCGATATAAACACGTTTTTTCAGACAGCTGTATCTCTATGTAACTGCAAGGCTCAGAAGAGCCCACACACTCAGGTCTTAACCCCAGTGTGCTGAAAGTGTCAAAACATGTTTTTCAGCAGAAATAAACATGTTTCTGCAAGTTTGGTCAACCCCATGTAACTTATGGGGCAGTAACAGCTCACTTTTCAAAACATGTTTTTCAGCCCGAAATAAACGCGTTTTTTCAGACAGCTGTATCCCTATGTAACTGCAAGGCTCAGAAGAGCCCACACACTCAGATCTCAACCCCACTGTGCTGAAAGTGTCAAAACATGTTTTTCAGCAGAAATATAACATGTTTCTGCAAGTTTGGTCAACCCCATGTAAGTTAGGGGTCAGTAACAGCTCACTTTTCAAAACGTGTTTTTCAGCCCGAAATAAACACGTTTTTTCAGACAGCTGTATCCCTATGTAACTGCAAGGCTCAGAAGAGCCCACACACTCAGGTCTTAACCCCAGTGTGCTGAAAGTGTCAAAACATGTTTTTCAGCAGAAATAAACATGTTTCTGCAAGTTTCGTCAACCCCATGTAAGTTATGGGGCAGTAGCAGCACACTTTTCAAAACGTGTTTTTCAGCCCGAAATAAACGCGTTTTTTCAGACAGCTGTATCCCTATGTAACTGCAAGGCTCAGAAGAGCCCACACACTCAGGTCTTAACCCCAGTGTGCTGAAAGTGTCAAAACATGTTTTTCAGCAGAAATAAACATGTTTCTGCAAGTTTGGTCAACCCCATGTAACTTATGGGTCAGTAACAGCTCACTTTTCAAAACGTGTTTTTCAGCCCGAAATAAACGCGTTTTTTCAGACAGCTGTATCCCTATGTAACTGCAAGGCTCAGAAGAGCCCACACACTCAGGTCTTAACCCCAGTGTGCTGAAAGTGTCAAAACATGTTTTTCAGCAGAAATAAACATGTTTCTGCAATTTTGGTCAACCCCATGTAACTTATGGGGCAGTAACAGCTCACTTTTCAAAACGTGTTTTTCAGCCCGAAATAAACACGTTTTTTCAGACAGCTGTATCCCTATGTAACTGCAAGCCTCAGAAGAGCCCACACACTCAGGTCTTAACCCCACTGTGCTGAAAGTGTCAAAACATGTTTTTCAGCAGAAATAAACATGTTTCTGCAAGTTTGGTCAACCCCATGTAAGTTATGGGTCAGTAACAGCTCACTTTTCAAAACGTGTTTTTCAGCCCGAAATAAACGCGTTTTTTCAGACAGCTGTATCCCTATGTAACTGCAAGGCTCAGAAGAGCCCACACACTCAGGTCTTAACCCCAGTGTGCTGAAAGTGTCAGAACATGTTTTTCAGCAGAAATAAACATGTTTTTGCAAGTTTGGTCAACCCCATGTAAGTTATGGGGCAGTAACAGCACACTTTTCAAAACGTGCTTTTCAGCCCGATATAAACACGTTTTTTCAGACAGCTGTATCTCTATGTAACTGCAAGGCTCAGAAGAGCCCACACACTCAGGTCTTAACCCCAGTGTGCTGAAAGTGTCAAAATGTGTTTTTCAGCAGAAATAAACATGTTTCTGCAAGTTTGGTCAACCCCATGTAAGTTATGGGTCAGTAACAGTTCACTTTTCAAAACGTGTTTTTCAGCCCGAAATAAACGCGTTTTTTCAGACAGCTGTATCCCTATGTATCTGCAAGGCTCAGAAGAGCCCACACACTCAGGTCTTAACCCCAGTGTGCTGAAAGTGTCAAAACATGTTTTTCAGCAGAAATAAACATGTTTCTGCAAGTTTGGTCAACCCCATGTAAGTTATGGGTCAGTAACAGTTCACTTTTCAAAACGTGTTTTTCAGCCCGAAATAAACGCGTTTTTTCAGACAGCTGTATCCCTATGTATCTGCAAGGCTCAGAAGAGCCCACACACTCAGGTCTTAACCCCAGTGCGCTGAAAGTGTCAAAACATGTTTTTCAGCAGAAATAAACATGTTTCTGCAAGTTTGGTCAACCCCATGTAAGTTATGGGTCAGTAACAGCTCACTTTTCAAAACGTGTTTTTCAGCCCGAAATAAACACGTTTTTTCAGACAGCTGTATCCCTATGTAACTGCAAGCCTCAGAAGAGCCCACACACTCAGGTCTTAACCCCACTGTGCTGAAAGTGTCAAAACATGTTTTTCAGCAGACATAAACATGTTTCTGCAAGTTTGGTCAACCCCATGTAAGTTATGGGTCAGTAACAGCTCACTTTTCATAACGTGTTTTTCAGCCCGAAATAAACGCGTTTTTTCAGACAGCTGTATCCCTATGTAACTCCATGGCTCAGAAGAGCCCACACACTCAGGTCTTAACCCCGTTGTGCTGAAAGTGTCAAAACGTGTTTTTCAGCAGAAATAAACATGTTTCTGCAAGTTTGGTCAACCCCATGTAAGTTATGGGGCAGTAACAGCACACTTTTCAAAACGTGCTTTTCAGCCCGATATAAACACGTTTTTTCAGACAGCTGTATCTCTATGTAACTGCAAGGCTCAGAAGAGCCCACACACTCAGGTCTTAACCCCAGTGTGCTGAAAGTGTCAAAACATGTTTTTCAGCAGAAATAAACATGTTTCTGCAAGTTTGGTCAACCCCATGTAAGTTAGGGGTCAGTAACAGCTCACTTTTCAAAACGTGTTTTTCAGCCCGAAATAAACACGTTTTTTCAGACAGCTGTATCCCTAAGTAACTGCAAGCCTCAGAAGAGCCCACACACTCAGGTCTTAACCCCACTGTGCTGAAAGTGTCAAAACATGTTTTTCAGCAGAAATAAACATGTTTCTGCAAGTTTGGTCAACCCCATGTAAGTTATGGGTCAGTAACAGCTCACTTTTCAAAACGTGTTTTTCAGCCCGAAATAAACGCGTTTTTTCAGACAGCTGTATCCCTATGTAACTGCAAGGTTCAGAAGAGCCCGCACACTCCGGTCTTAACCCCAGTGTGCTGAAAGTGTCAAAACATGTTTTTCAGCAGAAATAAACATGTTTCTGCAATTTTGGTCAACCCCATGTAACTTATGGGGCAGTAACAGCTCACTTTTCAAAACGTGTTTTTCAGCCCGAAATAAACACGTTTTTTCAGACAGCTGTATCCCTATGTAACTGCAAGCCTCAGAAGAGCCCACACACTCAGGTCTTAACCCCACTGTGCTGAAAGTGTCAAAACATGTTTTTCAGCAGAAATAAACATGTTTCTGCAAGTTTGGTCAACCCCATGTAAGTTATGGGTCAGTAACAGCTCACTTTTCAAAACGTGTTTTTCAGCCCGAAATAAACGCGTTTTTTCAGACAGCTGTATCCCTATGTAACTGCAAGGCTCAGAAGAGCCCACACACTCAGGTCTTAACCCCAGTGTGCTGAAAGTGTCAAAACATGTTTTTCAGCAGAAATAAACATGTTTCTGTAAGTTTGGTCAACCCCATGTAAGTTATGGGGCAGTAACAGCACACTTTTCAAAACGTGTTTTTCAGCCCGAAAAAAACGCGTTTTTTCAGACAGCTGTATCCCTATGTAACTGCAAGGCTCAGAAGAGCCCACACACTCAGGTCTTAACCCCAGTGTGCTGAAAGTGTCAAAACATGTTTTTCAGCAGAAATAAACATGTTTCTGCAAGTTTGGTCAACCCCATGTAACCTATGGGTAAGTAACAGCTCACTTTTCAAAACGTGTTTTTCATCCCGAAATAAACGCGTTTCTTCAGATAGCTGTTACCCTATGTAACTGCAAGGCTCAGAAGAGCCCACACACTCCGGTCTTAACCCCAGTGTGCTGAAAGTGTCAAAACATGTTTTTCAGCAGAAATAAACATGTTTCTGCAAGTTTGGTCAACCCCATGTAAGTTATGGGTCAGTAACAGCTCACTTTTCAAAACGTGTTTTTCAGCCCGAAATAAACACGTTTTTTCAGACAGCTGTATCCCTATGTAACTGCAAGCCTCAGAAGAGCCCACACACTCAGGTCTTAACCCCAGTGTGCTGAAAGTGTCAGAACATGTTTTTCAGCAGAAATAAACATGTTTTTGCAAGTTTGGTCAACCCCATGTAAGTTATGGGGCAGTAACAGCACACTTTTCAAAACGTGCTTTTCAGCCCGATATAAACACGTTTTTTCAGACAGCTGTATCTCTATGTAACTGCAAGGCTCAGAAGAGCCCACACACTCAGGTCTTAACCCCAGTGTGCTGAAAGTGTCAAAACATGTTTTTCAGCAGAAATAAACATGTTTCTGCAAGTTTGGTCAACCCCATGTAACTTATGGGGCAGTAACAGCTCACTTTTCAAAACATGTTTTTCAGCCCGAAATAAACGCGTTTTTTCAGACAGCTGTATCCCTATGTAACTGCAAGGCTCAGAAGAGCCCACACACTCAGATCTCAACCCCACTGTGCTGAAAGTGTCAAAACATGTTTTTCAGCAGAAATATAACATGTTTCTGCAAGTTTGGTCAACCCCATGTAAGTTAGGGGTCAGTAACAGCTCACTTTTCAAAACGTGTTTTTCAGCCCGAAATAAACACGTTTTTTCAGACAGCTGTATCCCTATGTAACTGCAAGGCTCAGAAGAGCCCACACACTCAGGTCTTAACCCCAGTGTGCTGAAAGTGTCAAAACATGTTTTTCAGCAGAAATAAACATGTTTCTGCAAGTTTCGTCAACCCCATGTAAGTTATGGGGCAGTAGCAGCACACTTTTCAAAACGTGTTTTTCAGCCCGAAATAAACGCGTTTTTTCAGACAGCTGTATCCCTATGTAACTGCAAGGCTCAGAAGAGCCCACACACTCAGGTCTTAACCCCAGTGTGCTGAAAGTGTCAAAACATGTTTTTCAGCAGAAATAAACATGTTTCTGCAAGTTTGGTCAACCCCATGTAACTTATGGGTAAGTAACAGCTCACTTTTCAAAACGTGTTTTTCAGCCCGAAATAAACGCGTTTTTTCAGACAGCTGTATCCCTATGTAACTGCAAGGCTCAGAAGAGCCCACACACTCAGGTCTTAACCCCAGTGTGCTGAAAGTGTCAAAACATGTTTTTCAGCAGAAATAAACATGTTTCTGCAATTTTGGTCAACCCCATGTAACTTATGGGGCAGTAACAGCTCACTTTTCAAAACGTGTTTTTCAGCCCGAAATAAACACGTTTTTTCAGACAGCTGTATCCCTATGTAACTGCAAGCCTCAGAAGAGCCCACACACTCAGGTCTTAACCCCACTGTGCTGAAAGTGTCAAAACATGTTTTTCAGCAGAAATAAACATGTTTCTGCAAGTTTGGTCAACCCCATGTAAGTTATGGGTCAGTAACAGCTCACTTTTCAAAACGTGTTTTTCAGCCCGAAATAAACGCGTTTTTTCAGACAGCTGTATCCCTATGTAACTGCAAGGCTCAGAAGAGCCCACACACTCAGGTCTTAACCCCAGTGTGCTGAAAGTGTCAAAACATGTTTTTCAGCAGAAATAAACATGTTTCTGCAAGTTTGGTCAACCCCATGTAACTTATGGGTAAGTAACAGCTCACTTTTCAAAACGTGTTTTTCAGCCCGAAATAAACGCGTTTTTTCAGACAGCTGTATCCCTATGTAACTGCAAGGCTCAGAAGAGCCCACACACTCAGGTCTTAACCCCAGTGTGCTGAAAGTGTCAAAACATGTTTTTCAGCAGAAATAAACATGTTTCTGCAATTTTGGTCAACCCCATGTAACTTATGGGGCAGTAACAGCTCACTTTTCAAAACGTGTTTTTCAGCCCGAAATAAACACGTTTTTTCAGACAGCTGTATCCCTATGTAACTGCAAGCCTCAGAAGAGCCCACACACTCAGGTCTTAACCCCACTGTGCTGAAAGTGTCAAAACATGTTTTTCAGCAGAAATAAACATGTTTCTGCAAGTTTGGTCAACCCCATGTAAGTTATGGGTCAGTAACAGCTCACTTTTCAAAACGTGTTTTTCAGCCCGAAATAAACGCGTTTTTTCAGACAGCTGTATCCCTATGTAACTGCAAGGCTCAGAAGAGCCCACACACTCAGGTCTTAACCCCAGTGTGCTGAAAGTGTCAGAACATGTTTTTCAGCAGAAATAAACATGTTTTTGCAAGTTTGGTCAACCCCATGTAAGTTATGGGGCAGTAACAGCACACTTTTCAAAACGTGCTTTTCAGCCCGATATAAACACGTTTTTTCAGACAGCTGTATCTCTATGTAACTGCAAGGCTCAGAAGAGCCCACACACTCAGGTCTTAACCCCAGTGTGCTGAAAGTGTCAAAATGTGTTTTTCAGCAGAAATAAACATGTTTCTGCAAGTTTGGTCAACCCCATGTAAGTTATGGGTCAGTAACAGTTCACTTTTCAAAACGTGTTTTTCAGCCCGAAATAAACGCGTTTTTTC
The DNA here is from genome assembly GCF_040954835.1 of Lepisosteus oculatus. Classification (NCBI taxonomy): domain Eukaryota; kingdom Metazoa; phylum Chordata; class Actinopteri; order Semionotiformes; family Lepisosteidae; genus Lepisosteus; species Lepisosteus oculatus. Next base: position 32,934 of record NW_027167697.1, read on the forward strand.
AGACAGCTGTATCCCTATGTATCTGCAAGGCTCAGAAGAGCCCACACACTCAGGTCTTAACCCCAGTGCGCTGAAAGTGTCAAAACATGTTTTTCAGCAGAAATAAACATGTTTCTGCAAGTTTGGTCAACCCCATGTAAGTTATGGGTCAGTAACAGCTCACTTTTCAAAACGTGTTTTTCAGCCCGAAATAAACACGTTTTTTCAGACAGCTGTATCCCTATGTAACTGCAAGCCTCAGAAGAGCCCACACACTCAGGTCTTAACCCCACTGTGCTTAAAGTGTCAAAACATGTTTTTCAGCAGACATAAACATCTTTCTGCAAGTTTGGTCAACCCCATGTAAGTTATGGGTCAGTAACAGCTCACTTTTCATAACGTGTTTTTCAGCCCGAAATAAACGCGTTTTTTCAGACAGCTGTATCCCTATGTAACTCCATGGCTCAGAAGAGCCCACACACTCAGGTCTTAACCCCGTTGTGCTGAAAGTGTCAAAACGTGTTTTTCAGCAGAAATAAACATGTTTCTGCAAGTTTGGTCAACCCCATGTAAGTTATGGGGCAGTAACAGCACACTTTTCAAAACGTGTTTTTCAGCCCGATATAAACACGTTTTTTCAGACAGCTGTATCTCTATGTAACTGCAAGGCTCAGAAGAGCCCACACACTCAGGTCTTAACCCCAGTGTGCTGAAAGTGTCAAAACATGTTTTTCAGCAGAAATAAACATGTTTCTGCAAGTTTGGTCAACCCCATGTAAGTTAGGGGTCAGTAACAGCTCACTTTTCAAAACGTGTTTTTCAGCCCGAAATAAACACGTTTTTTCAGACAGCTGTATCCCTATGTAACTGCAAGCCTCAGAAGAGCCCACACACTCAGGTCTTAACCCCACTGTGCTGAAAGTGTCAAAACATGTTTTTCAGCAGACATAAACATGTTTCTGCAAGTTTGGTCAACCCCATGTAAGTTATGGGTCAGTAACAGCTCACTTTTCATAACGTGTTTTTCAGCCCGAAATAAACGCGTTTTTTCAGACAGCTGTATCCCTATGTAACTCCATGGCTCAGAAGAGCCCACACACTCAGGTCTTAACCCCGTTGTGCTGAAAGTGTCAAAACGTGTTTTTCAGCAGAAATAAACATGTTTCTGCAAGTTTGGTCAACCCCATGTAAGTTATGGGGCAGTAACAGCACACTTTTCAAAACGTGCTTTTCAGCCCGATATAAACACGTTTTTTCAGACAGCTGTATCTCTATGTAACTGCAAGGCTCAGAAGAGCCCACACACTCAGGTCTTAACCCCAGTGTGCTGAAAGTGTCAAAACATGTTTTTCAGCAGAAATAAACATGTTTCTGCAAGTTTGGTCAACCCCATGTAAGTTAGGGGTCAGTAACAGCTCACTTTTCAAAACGTGTTTTTCAGCCCGAAATAAACACGTTTTTTCAGACAGCTGTATCCCTAAGTAACTGCAAGCCTCAGAAGAGCCCACACACTCAGGTCTTAACCCCACTGTGCTGAAAGTGTCAAAACATGTTTTTCAGCAGAAATATAACATGTTTCTGCAAGTTTGGTCAACCCCATGTAAGTTAGGGGTCAGTAACAGCTCACTTTTCAAAACGTGTTTTTCAGCCCGAAATAAACACGTTTTTTCAGACAGCTGTATCCCTATGTAACTGCAAGGCTCAGAAGAGCCCACACACTCAGGTCTTAACCCCAGTGTGCTGAAAGTGTCAAAACATGTTTTTCAGCAGAAATAAACATGTTTCTGCAAGTTTCGTCAACCCCATGTAAGTTATGGGGCAGTAGCAGCACACTTTTCAAAACGTGTTTTTCAGCCCGAAATAAACGCGTTTTTTCAGACAGCTGTATCCCTATGTAACTGCAAGGCTCAGAAGAGCCCACACACTCAGGTCTTAACCCCAGTGTGCTGAAAGTGTCAAAACATGTTTTTCAGCAGAAATAAACATGTTTCTGCAAGTTTGGTCAACCCCATGTAACTTATGGGTAAGTAACAGCTCACTTTTCAAAACGTGTTTTTCAGCCCGAAATAAACGCGTTTTTTCAGACAGCTGTATCCCTATGTAACTGCAAGGCTCAGAAGAGCCCACACACTCAGGTCTTAACCCCAGTGTGCTGAAAGTGTCAAAACATGTTTTTCAGCAGAAATAAACATGTTTCTGCAATTTTGGTCAACCCCATGTAACTTATGGGGCAGTAACAGCTCACTTTTCAAAACGTGTTTTTCAGCCCGAAATAAACACGTTTTTTCAGACAGCTGTATCCCTATGTAACTGCAAGCCTCAGAAGAGCCCACACACTCAGGTCTTAACCCCACTGTGCTGAAAGTGTCAAAACATGTTTTTCAGCAGAAATAAACATGTTTCTGCAAGTTTGGTCAACCCCATGTAAGTTATGGGTCAGTAACAGCTCACTTTTCAAAACGTGTTTTTCAGCCCGAAATAAACGCGTTTTTTCAGACAGCTGTATCCCTATGTAACTGCAAGGCTCAGAAGAGCCCACACACTCAGGTCTTAACCCCAGTGTGCTGAAAGTGTCAAAACATGTTTTTCAGCAGAAATAAACATGTTTCTGCAAGTTTGGTCAACCCCATGTAACTTATGGGTAAGTAACAGCTCACTTTTCAAAACGTGTTTTTCAGCCCGAAATAAACGCGTTTTTTCAGACAGCTGTATCCCTATGTAACTGCAAGCCTCAGAAGAGCCCACACACTCAGGTCTTAACCCCAGTGTGCTGAAAGTGTCAAAACATGTTTTTCAGCAGAAATAAACATGTTTCTGCAATTTTGGTCAACCCCATGTAACTTATGGGGCAGTAACAGCTCACTTTTCAAAACGTGTTTTTCAGCCCGAAATAAACACGTTTTTTCAGACAGCTGTATCCCTATGTAACTGCAAGCCTCAGAAGAGCCCACACACTCAGGTCTTAACCCCACTGTGCTGAAAGTGTCAAAACATGTTTTTCAGCAGAAATAAACATGTTTCTGCAAGTTTGGTCAACCCCATGTAAGTTATGGGTCAGTAACAGCTCACTTTTCAAAACGTGTTTTTCAGCCCGAAATAAACGCGTTTTTTCAGACAGCTGTATCCCTATGTAACTGCAAGGCTCAGAAGAGCCCACACACTCAGGTCTTAACCAAGTGTGCTGAAAGTGTCAGAACATGTTTTTCAGCAGAAATAAACATGTTTTTGCAAGTTTGGTCAACCCCATGTAAGTTATGGGGCAGTAACAGCACACTTTTCAAAACGTGCTTTTCAGCCCGATATAAACACGTTTTTTCAGACAGCTGTATCTCTATGTAACTGCAAGGCTCAGAAGAGCCCACACACTCAGGTCTTAACCCCAGTGTGCTGAAAGTGTCAAAATGTGTTTTTCAGCAGAAATAAACATGTTTCTGCAAGTTTGGTCAACCCCATGTAAGTTATGGGTCAGTAACAGTTCACTTTTCAAAACGTGTTTTTCAGCCCGAAATAAACGCGTTTTTTCAGACAGCTGTATCCCTATGTATCTGCAAGGCTCAGAAGAGCCCACACACTCAGGTCTTAACCCCAGTGTGCTGAAAGTGTCAAAACATGTTTTTCAGCAGAAATAAACATGTTTCTGCAAGTTTGGTCAACCCCATGTAAGTTATGGGTCAGTAACAGTTCACTTTTCAAAACGTGTTTTTCAGCCCGAAATAAACGCGTTTTTTCAGACAGCTGTATCCCTATGTATCTGCAAGGCTCAGAAGAGCCCACACACTCAGGTCTTAACCCCAGTGCGCTGAAAGTGTCAAAACATGTTTTTCAGCAGAAATAAACATGTTTCTGCAAGTTTGGTCAACCCCATGTAAGTTATGGGTCAGTAACAGCTCACTTTTCAAAACGTGTTTTTCAGCCCGAAATAAACACGTTTTTTCAGACAGCTGTATCCCTATGTAACTGCAAGCCTCAGAAGAGCCCACACACTCAGGTCTTAACCCCACTGTGCTTAAAGTGTCAAAACATGTTTTTCAGCAGACATAAACATCTTTCTGCAAGTTTGGTCAACCCCATGTAAGTTATGGGTCAGTAACAGCTCACTTTTCATAACGTGTTTTTCAGCCCGAAATAAACGCGTTTTTTCAGACAGCTGTATCCCTATGTAACTCCATGGCTCAGAAGAGCCCACACACTCAGGTCTTAACCCCGTTGTGCTGAAAGTGTCAAAACGTGTTTTTCAGCAGAAATAAACATGTTTCTGCAAGTTTGGTCAACCCCATGTAAGTTATGGGGCAGTAACAGCACACTTTTCAAAACGTGCTTTTCAGCCCGATATAAACACGTTTTTTCAGACAGCTGTATCTCTATGTAACTGCAAGGCTCAGAAGAGCCCACACACTCAGGTCTTAACCCCAGTGTGCTGAAAGTGTCAAAACATGTTTTTCAGCAGAAATAAACATGTTTCTGCAAGTTTGGTCAACCCCATGTAAGTTAGGGGTCAGTAACAGCTCACTTTTCAAAACGTGTTTTTCAGCCCGAAATAAACACGTTTTTTCAGACAGCTGTATCCCTATGTAACTGCAAGGCTCAGAAGAGCCCACACACTCCGGTCTTAACCCCAGTGTGCTGAAAGTGTCAAAACATGTTTTTCAGCAGAAATAAACATGTTTCTGCAAGTTTGGTCAACCCCATGTAAGTTATGGGGCAGTAACAGCACACTTTTCAAAACGTGTTTTTCAGCCCGAAATAAACGTGTTTTTTCAGACAGCTGTATCCCTATGTAACTGCAAGGTTCAGAAGAGCCCACACACTCCGGTCTTAACCCCAGTGTGCTGAAAGTGTCAAAACATGTTTTTCAGCAGAAATAAACATGTTTCTGCAAGTTTGGTCAACCCCATGTAACTTATGGGGCAGTAACAGCTCACTTTTCAAAACGTGTTTTTCAGGCCAAAATAAACGCGTTTTTTCAGACAGCTGTATCCCTATGTAACTGCAAGGCTCAGAAGAGCCCACACACTCAGGTCTTAACCCCAGTGTGCTGAAAGTGACAAAACATGGTTTTCAGCAGAAATAAACATGTTTCTGCAATTTTGGTCAACCCCATGTAACTTATGGGGCAGTAACAGCTCACTTTTCAAAACGTGTTTTTCAGCCCGAAATAAACACGTTTTTTCAGACAGCTGTATCCCTAAGTAACTGCAAGCCTCAGAAGAGCCCACACACTCAGGTCTTAACCCCACTGTGCTGAAAGTGTCAAAACATGTTTTTCAGCAGAAATAAACATGTTTCTGCAAGTTTGGTCAACCCCATGTAAGTTATGGGTCAGTAACAGCTCACTTTTCAAAACGTGTTTTTCAGCCCGAAATAAACGCGTTTTTTCAGACAGCTGTATCCCTATGTAACTGCAAGGTTCAGAAGAGCCCGCACACTCCGGTCTTAACCCCAGTGTGCTGAAAGTGTCAAAACATGTTTTTCAGCAGAAATAAACATGTTTCTGCAATTTTGGTCAACCCCATGTAACTTATGGGGCAGTAACAGCTCACTTTTCAAAACGTGTTTTTCAGCCCGAAATAAACACGTTTTTTCAGACAGCTGTATCCCTATGTAACTGCAAGCCTCAGAAGAGCCCACACACTCAGGTCTTAACCCCACTGTGCTGAAAGTGTCAAAACATGTTTTTCAGCAGAAATAAACATGTTTCTGCAAGTTTGGTCAACCCCATGTAAGTTATGGGTCAGTAACAGCTCACTTTTCAAAACGTGTTTTTCAGCCCGAAATAAACGCGTTTTTTCAGACAGCTGTATCCCTATGTAACTGCAAGGCTCAGAAGAGCCCACACACTCAGGTCTTAACCCCAGTGTGCTGAAAGTGTCAAAACATGTTTTTCAGCAGAAATAAACATGTTTCTGTAAGTTTGGTCAACCCCATGTAAGTTATGGGGCAGTAACAGCACACTTTTCAAAACGTGTTTTTCAGCCCGAAAAAAACGCGTTTTTTCAGACAGCTGTATCCCTATGTAACTGCAAGGCTCAGAAGAGCCCACACACTCAGGTCTTAACCCCAGTGTGCTGAAAGTGTCAAAACATGTTTTTCAGCAGAAATAAACATGTTTCTGCAAGTTTGGTCAACCCCATGTAACCTATGGGTAAGTAACAGCTCACTTTTCAAAACGTGTTTTTCATCCCGAAATAAACGCGTTTCTTCAGATAGCTGTTACCCTATGTAACTGCAAGGCTCAGAAGAGCCCACACACTCCGGTCTTAACCCCAGTGTGCTGAAAGTGTCAAAACATGTTTTTCAGCAGAAATAAACATGTTTCTGCAAGTTTGGTCAACCCCATGTAAGTTATGGGTCAGTAACAGCTCACTTTTCAAAACGTGTTTTTCAGCCCGAAATAAACACGTTTTTTCAGACAGCTGTATCCCTATGTAACTGCAAGCCTCAGAAGAGCCCACACACTCAGGTCTTAACCCCAGTGTGCTGAAAGTGTCAGAACATGTTTTTCAGCAGAAATAAACATGTTTTTGCAAGTTTGGTCAACCCCATGTAAGTTATGGGGCAGTAACAGCACACTTTTCAAAACGTGCTTTTCAGCCCGATATAAACACGTTTTTTCAGACAGCTGTATCTCTATGTAACTGCAAGGCTCAGAAGAGCCCACACACTCAGGTCTTAACCCCAGTGTGCTGAAAGTGTCAAAACATGTTTTTCAGCAGAAATAAACATGTTTCTGCAAGTTTGGTCAACCCCATGTAACTTATGGGGCAGTAACAGCTCACTTTTCAAAACATGTTTTTCAGCCCGAAATAAACGCGTTTTTTCAGACAGCTGTATCCCTATGTAACTGCAAGGCTCAGAAGAGCCCACACACTCAGATCTCAACCCCACTGTGCTGAAAGTGTCAAAACATGTTTTTCAGCAGAAATATAACATGTTTCTGCAAGTTTGGTCAACCCCATGTAAGTTAGGGGTCAGTAACAGCTCACTTTTCAAAACGTGTTTTTCAGCCCGAAATAAACACGTTTTTTCAGACAGCTGTATCCCTATGTAACTGCAAGGCTCAGAAGAGCCCACACACTCAGGTCTTAACCCCAGTGTGCTGAAAGTGTCAAAACATGTTTTTCAGCAGAAATAAACATGTTTCTGCAAGTTTCGTCAACCCCATGTAAGTTATGGGGCAGTAGCAGCACACTTTTCAAAACGTGTTTTTCAGTCCGAAATAAACGCGTTTTTTCAGACAGCTGTATCCCTATGTAACTGCAAGGTTCAGAAGAGCCCACACACTCCGGTCTTAACCCCAGTGTGCTGAAAGTGTCAAAACATGTTTTTCAGCAGAAATAAACATGTTTCTGCAAGTTTGGTCAACCCCATGTAACTTATGGGGCAGTAACAGCTCACTTTTCAAAACGTTTTTTTCAGGCCAAAATAAACGCGTTTTTTCAGACAGCTGTATCCCTATGTAACTGCAAGGCTCAGAAGAGCACACACTCTCAGGTCTTAACCCCAGTGTGCTGAAAGTGTCAAAACATGTTTTCAGCAGAAATAAACATGTATCTGCAATTTTGGTCAACCCCATGTAACTTATGGGGCAGTAACAGCTCACTTTTCAAAACGTGTTTTTCAGCCCGAAATAAACACGTTTTTTCAGACAGCTGTATCCCTATGTAACTGCAAGCCTCAGAAGAGCCCACACACTCAGGTCTTAACCCCACTGTGCTGAAAGTGTCAAAACATGTTTTTCAGCAGAAATAAACATGTTTCTGCAAGTTTGGTCAACCCCATGTAAGTTATGGGTCAGTAACAGCTCACTTTTCAAAACGTGTTTTTCAGCCTGAAATAAACGCGTTTTTTCAGACAGCTGTATCCCTATGTAACTGCAAGGCTCAGAAGAGCCCACACACTCAGGTCTTAACCCCAGTGTGCTGAAAGTGTCAAAACATGTTTTTCAGCAGAAATAAACATGTTTCTGTAAGTTTGGTCAACCCCATGTAAGTTATGGGGCAGTAACAGCACACTTTTCAAAACGTGTTTTTCAGCCCGAAATAAACGCGTTTTTTCAGACAGCTGTATCCCTATGTAACTGCAAGGCTCAGAAGAGCCCACACACTCAGGTCTTAACCCCAGTGTGCTGAAAGTGTCAAAACATGTTTTTCAGCAGAAATAAACATGTTTCTGCAAGTTTGGTCAACCCCATGTAACTTATGGGTAAGTAACAGCTCACTTTTCAAAACGTGTTTTTCATCCCGAAATAAACGCGTTTCTTCAGATATCTGTTACCCTATGTAACTGCAAGGCTCAGAAGAGCCCACACACTCAGGTCTTAACCCCAGTGCGCTGAAAGTGTCAAAACATGTTTTGCAGCAGAAATAAACATGTTTCTGCAAGTTTGGTCAACCCCATGTAAGTTATGGGTCAGTAACAGTTCACTTTTCAAAACGTGTTTTTCAGCCCGAAATAAACGCGTTTTTTCAGACAGCTGTATCCCTATGTATCTGCAAGGCTCAGAAGAGCCCACACACTCAGGTCTTAACCCCAGTGTGCTGAAAGTGTCAAAACATGTTTTTCAGCAGAAATAAACATGTTTCTGCAAGTTTGGTCAACCCCATGTAAGTTATGGGTCAGTAACAGCTCACTTTTCAAAACGTGTTTTTCAGCCCGAAATAAACACGTTTTTTCAGACAGCTGTATCCCTATGTAACTGCAAGCCTCAGAAGAGCCCACACACTCAGGTCTTAACCCCAGTGTGCTGAAAGTGACAAAACATGTTTTTCAGCAGAAATAAACATGTTTCTGCAATTTTGGTCAACCCCATGTAACTTATGGGGCAGTAACAGCTCACTTTTCAAAACGTGTTTTTCAGCCCGAAATAAACACGTTTTTTCAGACAGCTGTATCCCTATGTAACTGCAAGCCTCAGAAGAGCCCACACACTCAGGTCTTAACCCCACTGTGCTGAAAGTGTCAAAACATGTTTTTCAGCAGAAATAAACATGTTTCTGCAAGTTTGGTCAACCCCATGTAAGTTATGGGTCAGTAACAGCTCACTTTTCAAAACGTGCTTTTCAGCCCGAAATAAACGCGTTTTTTCAGACAGCTGTATCTCTATGTAACTGCAAGGCTCAGAAGAGCCCACACACTCAGGTCTTAACCCCAGTGTGCTGAAAGTGTCAAAACATGTTTTTCAGCAGAAATAAACATGTTTCTGTAAGTTTGGTCAACCCCATGTAAGTTATGGGGCAGTAACAGCACACTTTTCAAAACGTGTTTTTCAGCCCGAAATAAACGCGTTTTTTCAGACAGCTGTATCCCTATGTAACTGCAAGGCTCAGAAGAGCCCACACACTCAGGTCTTAACCCCAGTGTGCTGAAAGTGTCAAAACATGTTTTTCAGCAGAAATAAACATGTTTCTGCAAGTTTGGTCAACCATATGTAAGTTATGGGTCAGTAACAGCTCACTTTTCAAAACGTGTTTTTCAGCCCGAAATAAACGCGTTTTTTCAGACAGCTGTATCCCTATGTAACTGCAAGGCTCAGAAGAGCCCACACACTCAGGTCTTAACCCCAGTGTGCTGAAAGTGTCAAAACATGTTTTTCAGCAGAAATAAACATGTTTCTGCAAGTTTGGTCAACCCCATGTAACTTATGGGTAAGTAACAGCTCACTTTTCAAAACGTGTTTTTCAGCCCGAAATAAACGCGTTTTTTCAGACAGCTGTATCCCTATGTAACTGCAAGGCTCAGAAGAGCCCACACACTCAGGTCTTAACCCCAGTGTGCTGAAAGTGTCAAAACATGTTTTTCAGCAGAAATAAACATGTTTCTGCAATTTTGGTCAACCCCATGTAACTTATGGGGCAGTAACAGCTCACTTTTCAAAACGTGTTTTTCAGCCCGAAATAAACACGTTTTTTCAGACAGCTGTATCCCTATGTAACTGCAAGCCTCAGAAGAGCCCACACACTCAGGTCTTAACCCCACTGTGCTGAAAGTGTCAAAACATGTTTTTCAGCAGAAATAAACATGTTTCTGCAAGTTTGGTCAACCCCATGTAAGTTATGGGTCAGTAACAGCTCACTTTTCAAAACGTGTTTTTCAGCCCGAAATAAACGCGTTTTTTCAGACAGCTGTATCCCTATGTAACTGCAAGGCTCAGAAGAGCCCACACACTCAGGTCTTAACCCCAGTGTGCTGAAAGTGTCAAAACATGTTTTTCAGCAGAAATAAACATGTTTCTGCAAGTTTGGTCAACCCCATGTAACTTATGGGTAAGTAACAGCTCACTTTTCAAAACGTGTTTTTCAGCCCGAAATAAACGCGTTTTTTCAGACAGCTGTATCCCTATGTAACTGCAAGGCTCAGAAGAGCCCACACACTCAGGTCTTAACCCCAGTGTGCTGAAAGTGTCAAAACATGTTTTTCAGCAGAAATAAACATGTTTCTGCAATTTTGGTCAACCCCATGTAACTTATGGGGCAGTAACAGCTCACTTTTCAAAACGTGTTTTTCAGCCCGAAATAAACACGTTTTTTCAGACAGCTGTATCCCTATGTAACTGCAAGCCTCAGAAGAGCCCACACACTCAGGTCTTAACCCCACTGTGCTGAAAGTGTCAAAACATGTTTTTCAGCAGAAATAAACATGTTTCTGCAAGTTTGGTCAACCCCATGTAAGTTATGGGTCAGTAACAGCTCACTTTTCAAAACGTGTTTTTCAGCCCGAAATAAACGCGTTTTTTCAGACAGCTGTATCCCTATGTAACTGCAAGGCTCAGAAGAGCCCACACACTCAGGTCTTAACCCCAGTGTGCTGAAAGTGTCAAAACATGTTTTTCAGCAGAAATAAACATGTTTCTGTAAGTTTGGTCAACCCCATGTAAGTTATGGGGCAGTAACAGCACACTTTTCAAAACGTGTTTTTCAGCCCGAAAAAAACGCGTTTTTTCAGACAGCTGTATCCCTATGTAACTGCAAGGCTCAGAAGAGCCCACACACTCAGGTCTTAACCCCAGTGTGCTGAAAGTGTCAAAACATGTTTTTCAGCAGAAATAAACATGTTTCTGCAAGTTTGGTCAACCCCATGTAAGTTATGGGTCAGTAACAGCTCACTTTTCAAAACGTGTTTTTCAGCCCGAAATAAACACGTTTTTTCAGACAGCTGTATCCCTATGTAACTGCAAGCCTCAGAAGAGCCCACACACTCAGGTCTTAACCCCAGTGTGCTGAAAGTGTCAGAACATGTTTTTCAGCAGAAATAAACATGTTTTTGCAAGTTTGGTCAACCCCATGTAAGTTATGGGGCAGTAACAGCACACTTTTCAAAACGTGCTTTTCAGCCCGATATAAACACGTTTTTTCAGACAGCTGTATCTCTATGTAACTGCAAGGCTCAGAAGAGCCCACACACTCAGGTCTTAACCCCAGTGTGCTGAAAGTGTCAAAATGTGTTTTTCAGCAGAAATAAACATGTTTCTGCAAGTTTGGTCAACCCCATGTAACTTATGGGGCAGTAACAGCTCACTTTTCAAAACGTGTTTTTCAGCCCGAAATAAACGCGTTTTTTCAGACAGCTGTATCCCTATGTAACTGCAAGGCTCAGAAGAGCCCACACACTCAGGTCTTAACCCCAGTGTGCTGAAAGTGTCAAAACATGTTTTTCAGCAGAAATAAACATGTTTCTGCAAGTTTGGTCAACCCCATGTAACTTATGGGGCAGTAACAGCTCACTTTTCAAAACGTTTTTTTCAGGCCAAAATAAACGCGTTTTTTCAGACAGCTGTATCCCTATGTAACTGCAAGGCTCAGAAGAGCACACACTCTCAGGTCTTAACCCTAGTGTGCTGAAAGTGTCAAAACATGTTTTTCAGCAGAAATAAACATGTTTCTGCAATTTTGGTCAACCCCATGTAACTTATGGGGCAGTAACAGCTCACTTTTCAAAACGTGTTTTTCAGCCCGAAATAAACGCGTTTTTTCAGACAGCTGTATCCCTATGTAACTGCAAGGCTCAGAAGAGCCCACACACTCAGGTCTTAACCCCAGTGTGCTGAAAGTGTCAGAACATGTTTTTCAGCAGAAATAAACATGTTTTTGCAAGTTTGGTCAACCCCATGTAAGTTATGGGGCAGTAACAGCACACTTTTCAAAACGTGCTTTTCAGCCCGATATAAACACGTTTTTTCAGACAGCTGTATCTCTATGTAACTGCAAGGCTCAGAAGAGCCCACACACTCAGGTCTTAACCCCAGTGTGCTGAAAGTGTCAAAATGTCTTTTTCAGCAGAAATAAACATGTTTCTGCAAGTTTGGTCAACCCCATGTAACTTATGGGGCAGTAACAGCTCACTTTTCAAAACGTGTTTTTCAGCCCGAAATAAACGCGTTTTTTCAGACAGCTGTATCCCTATGTAACTGCAAGGCTCAGAAGAGCCCACACACTCAGGTCTTAACCCCAGTGTGCTGAAAGTGTCAAAACATGTTTTTCAGCAGAAATAAACATGTTTCTGCAAGTTTGGTCAACCCCATGTAACTTATGGGGCAGTAACAGCTCACTTTTCAAAACGTTTTTTTCAGGCCAAAATAAACGCGTTTTTTCAGACAGCTGTATCCCTATGTAACTGCAAGGCTCAGAAGAGCACACACTCTCAGGTCTTAACCCTAGTGTGCTGAAAGTGTCAAAACATGTTTTTCAGCAGAAATAAACATGTTTCTGCAATTTTGGTCAACCCCATGTAACTTATGGGGCAGTAACAGCTCACTTTTCAAAACGTGTTTTTCAGCCCGAAATAAACGCGTTTTTTCAGACAGCTGTATCCCTATGTAACTGCAAGCCTCAGAAGAGCCCACACACTCAGGTCTTAACCCCACTGTGCTGAAAGTGTCAAAACATGTTTTTCAGCAGAAATAAACATGTTTCTGCAAGTTTGGTCAACCCCATGTAAGTTATGGGTCAGTAACAGCTCACTTTTCAAAACGTGTTTTTCAGCCCGAAATAAACGCGTTTTTTCAGACAGCTGTATCCCTATGTAACTGCAAGGCTCAGAAGAGCCCACACACTCAGGTCTTAACCCCAGTGTGCTGAAAGTGTCAAAACATGTTTTTCAGCAGAAATAAACATGTTTCTGCAAGTTTGGTCAACCCCATGTAAGTTATGGGTCAGTAACAGCTCACTTTTCAAAACGTGTTTTTCAGCCCGAAATAAACGCGTTTTTTCAGACAGCTGTATCCCTATGTAACTGCAAGGCTCAGAAGAGCCCACACACTCAGGTCTTAACCCCAGTGTGCTGAAAGTGTCAAAACATGTTTTTCAGCAGAAATAAACATGTTTCTGCAAGTTTGGTCAACCCCATGTAACTTATGGGTAAGTAACAGCTCACTTTTCAAAACGTGTTTTTCATCCCGAAATAAACGCGTTTTTTCAGATAGCTGTTACCCTATGTAACTGCAAGGCTCAGAAGAGCCCACACACTCAGGTCTTAACCCCAGTGTGCTGAAAGTGTCAAAACATGTTTTTCAGCAGAAATAAACATGTTTCTGCAAGTTTGGTCAACCCCATGTAAGTTATGGGGCAGTAACTGCTCACTTTTCAAAAGGTGTTTTTCAGCCCGAAATAAACACGTTTTTTCAGACAGCTGTATCCCTATGTAACTGCAAGCCTCAGAAGAGCCCACACACTCAGGTCTTAACCCCAGTGTGCTGAAAGTGTCAGAACATGTTTTTCAGCAGAAATAAACATGTTTTTGCAAGTTTGGTCAACCCCATGTAACTTATGGGTAAGTAACAGCTCACTTTTCAAAACGTGTTTTTCATCCCGAAATAAACGCGTTTTTTCAGATAGCTGTTACCCTATGTAACTGCAAGCCTCAGAAGAGCCCACACACTCAGGTCTTAACCCCACTGTGCTGAAAGTGTCAAAACATGTTTATCAGCAGACATAAACATGTTTCTGCAAGTTTGGTCAACCCCATGTAAGTTATGGGTCAGTAACAGCTCACTTTTCAAAACGTGTTTTTCAGCCCGAAATAAACGCGTTTTTTCAGACAGCTGTATCCCTATGTAACTGCATGGCTCAGAAGAGCCCACACACTCAGGTCTTAACCCCAGTGTGCTGAAAGTGTCAAAACGTGTTTTTCAGCAGAAATAAACATGTTTCTGCAAGTTTGGTCAACCCCATGTAAGTTATGGGGCAGTAACAGCACACTTTTCAAAACGTGCTTTTCAGCCCGATATAAACACGTTTTTTCAGACAGCTGTATCTCTATGTAACTGCAAGGCTCAGAAGAGCCCACACACTCAGGTCTTAACCCCAGTGTGCTGAAAGTGTCAAAATGTGTTTTTCAGCAGAAATAAACATGTTTCTGCAAGTTTGGTCAACCCCATGTAAGTTATGGGTCAGTAACAGCTCACTTTTCAAAACGTGTTTTTCAGCCCGAAATAAACGCGTTTTTTCAGACAGCTGTATCCCTATGTAACTGCAAGGCTCAGAAGAGCCCACACACTCAGGTCTTAACCCCAGTGTGCTGAAAGTGTCAAAACATGTTTTTCAGCAGAAATAAACATGTTTCTGCAAGTTTGGTCAACCCCATGTAAGTTATGGGTCAGTAACAGCTCACTTTTCAAAACGTGTTTTTCAGCCCGAAATAAACGCGTTTTTTCAGACAGCTGTATCCCTATGTAACTGCAAGGCTCAGAAGAGCCCACACACTCAGGTCTTAACCCCAGTGTGCTGAAAGTGTCAAAACATGTTTTTCAGCAGAAATAAACATGTTTCTGCAAGTTTGGTCAACCCCATGTAACTTATGGGGCAGTAACAGCTCACTTTTCAAAACGTGTTTTTCAGCCCGAAATAAACGCGTTTTTTCAGACAGCTGTATCCCTATGTAACTGCAAGGCTCAGAAGAGCATACACACTCAGGTCTCAACCCCACTGTGCTGAAAGTGTCAAAACATGTTTTTCAGCAGAAATAAACATGTTTCTGCAAGTTTGGTCAACCCCATATAAGTTAGGGGTCAGTAACAGCTCACTTTTCAAAACGTGTTTTTCAGCCCGAAATAAACACGTTTTTTCAGACAGCTGTATCCCTATGTAACTGCAAGGCTCAGAAGAGCCCACACACTCAGGTCTTAACGCCAGTGTGCTGAAAGTGTCAAAACATGTTTTTCAGCAGAAATAAACATGTTTCTGCAAGTTGGGTCAACCCCATGTAAGTTATGGGGCAGTAACAGCACACTTTTCAAAACGTGTTTTTCAGCCCGAAATAAACACGTTTTTTCAGACAGCTGTATCCCTATGTAACTGCAAGGCTCAGAAGAGCCCACACACTCAGGTCTTAACGCCAGTGTGCTGAAAGTGTCAAAACATGTTTTTCAGCAGAAATAAACATGTTTCTGCAAGTTTGGTCAACCCCATGTAAGTTATGGGGCAGTAACAGCTCACTTTTCAAAACGTGTTTTTCAGCCCGAAATAAATGCGTTTTTTCAGATAGCTGTTACCCTATGTAACTGCAAGGCTCAGAAGAGCCCACACACTCAGGTCTTAACCCCAGTGCGCTGAAAGTGTCAAAACATGTTTTTCAGCAGAAATAAACATGTTTCTGCAAGTTTGGTCAACCCCATGTAAGTTATGGGTCAGTAACAGCTCACTTTTCAAAACGTGTTTTTCAGCCCGATATAAACACGTTTTTTCAGACAGCTGTATCTCTATGTAACTGCAAGGCTCAGAAGAGCCCACACACTCAGGTCTTAACCCCAGTGTGCTGAAAGTGTCAAAATGTGTTTTTCAGCAGAAATAAACATGTTTCTACAAGTTTGGTCAACCCCATGTAACTTATGGGGCAGTAACAGCTCACTTTTCAAAACGTGTTTTTCAGCCCGAAATAAACGCGTTTTTTCAGACAGCTGTATCCCTATGTAACTGCAAGGCTCAGAAGAGCCCACACACTCAGGTCTTAACCCCAGTGTGCTGAAAGTGTCAAAACATGTTTTTCAGCAGAAATAAACATGTTTCTGCAAGTTTGGTCAACCCCATGTAACTTATGGGGCAGTAACAGCTCACTTTTCAAAACATGTTTTTCAGCCCGAAATAAACGCGTTTTTTCAGACAGCTGTATCCCTATGTAACTGCAAGGTTCAGAAGAGCCCACACACTCCGGTCTTAACCCCAGTGTGCTGAAAGTGTCAAAACATGTTTTTCAGCAGAAATAAACATGTTTCTGCAAGTTTGGTCAACCCCATGTAACTTATGGGGCAGTAACAGCTCACTTTTCAAAACGTTTTTTTCAGGCCAAAATAAACGCGTTTTTTCAGACAGCTGTATCCCTATGTAACTGCAAGGCTCAGAAGAGTACACACTCTCAGGTCTTAACCCTAGTGTGCTGAAAGTGTCAAAACATGTTTTTCAGCAGAAATAAACATGTTTCTGCAATTTTGGTCAACCCCATGTAACTTATGGGGCAGTAACAGCTCACTTTTCAAAACGTGTTTTTCAGCCCGAAATAAACGCGTTTTTTCAGACAGCTGTATCCCTATGTAACTGCAAGCCTCAGAAGAGCCCACACACTCAGGTCTTAACCCCACTGTGCTGAAAGTGTCAAAACATGTTTTTCAGCAGAAATAAACATGTTTCTGCAAGTTTGGTCAACCCCATGTAAGTTATGGGTCAGTAACAGCTCACTTTTCAAAACGTGTTTTTCAGCCCGAAATAAACGCGTTTTTTCAGACAGCTGTATCCCTATGTAACTGCAAGGCTCAGAAGAGCCCACACACTCAGGTCTTAACCCCAGTGTGCTGAAAGTGTCAAAACATGTTTTTCAGCAGAAATAAACATGTTTCTGTAAGTTTGGTCAACCCCATGTAAGTTATGGGGCAGTAACAGCACACTTTTCAAAACGTGTTTTTCAGCCCGAAATAAACGCGTTTTTTCAGACAGCTGTATCCCTATGTAACTGCAAGGCTCAGAAGAGCCCACACACTCAGGTCTTAACCCCAGTGTGCTGAAAGTGTCAAAACATGTTTTTCAGCAGAAATAAACATGTTTCTGCAAGTTTGGTCAACCCCATGTAAGTTATGGGTCAGTAACAGCTCACTTTTCAAAACGTGTTTTTCAGCCCGAAATAAACGCGTTTTTTCAGACAGCTGTATCCCTATGTAACTGCAAGGCTCAGAAGAGCCCACACACTCAGGTCTTAACCCCAGTGTGCTGAAAGTGTCAAAACATGTTTTTCAGCAGAAATAAACATGTTTCTGCAAGTTTGGTCAACCCCATGTAACTTATGGGTAAGTAACAGCTCACTTTTCAAAACATGTTTTTCATCCCGAAATAAACGCGTTTTTTCAAATAGCTGTTACCCTATGTAACTGCAAGGCTCAGAAGAGCCCACACACTCAGGTCTTAACCCCAGTGTGCTGAAAGTGTCAAAACATGTTTTTCAGCAGAAATAAACATGTTTCTGCAAGTTTGGTCAACCCCATGTAAGTTATGGGGCAGTAACAGCACACTTTTCAAAACGTGTTTTTCAGCCCGAAATAAACGCGTTTTTTCAGACAGCTGTATCCCTATGTAACTGCAAGGCTCAGAAGAGTCCACACACTCCGGTCTTAACCCCAGTGTGCTGAAAGTGTCAAAACATGTTTTTCAGCAGAAATAAACATGTTTCTGCAAGTTTGGTCAACCCCATGTAAGTTATGGGTCAGTAACAGCTCACTTTTCAAAACGTGTTTTTCAGCCCGAAATAAACACGTTTTTTCAGACAGCTGTATCCCTATGTAACTGCAAGCCTCAGAAGAGCCCACACACTCAGGTCTTAACCCCACTGTGCTGAAAGTGTCAAAACATGTTTATCAGCAGACATAAACATGTTTCTGCAAGTTTGGTCAACCCCATGTAAGTTATGGGTCAGTAACAGCTCACTTTTCAAAACGTGTTTTTCAGCCCGAAATAAACGCGTTTTTTCAGACAGCTGTATCCCTATGTAACTGCATGGCTCAGAAGAGCCCACACACTCAGGTCTTAACCCCAGTGTGCTGAAAGTGTCAAAACGTGTTTTTCAGCAGAAATAAACATGTTTCTGCAAGTTTGGTCAACCCCATGTAAGTTATGGGGCAGTAACAGCACACTTTTCAAAACGTGCTTTTCAGCCCGATATAAACACGTTTTTTCAGACAGCTGTATCTCTATGTAACTGCAAGGCTCAGAAGAGCCCACACACTCAGGTCTTAACCCCAGTGTGCTGAAAGTGTCAAAATGTGTTTTTCAGCAGAAATAAACATGTTTCTGCAAGTTTGGTCAACCCCATGTAAGTTATGGGTCAGTAACAGCTCACTTTTCAAAACGTGTTTTTCAGCCCGAAATAAACGCGTTTTTTCAGACAGCTGTATCCCTATGTAACTGCAAGGCTCAGAAGAGCCCACACACTCAGGTCTTAACCCCAGTGTGCTGAAAGTGTCAAAACGTGTTTTTCAGCAGAAATAAACATGTTTCTGCAAGTTTGGTCAACCCCATGTAAGTTATGGGTCAGTAACAGCTCACTTTTCAAAACGTGTTTTTCAGCCCGAAATAAACGCGTTTTTTCAGACAGCTGTATCCCTATGTAACTGCAAGGCTCAGAAGAGCCCACACACTCAGGTCTTAACCCCAGTGTGCTGAAAGTGTCAAAACATGTTTTTCAGCAGAAATAAACATGTTTCTGCAAGTTTGGTCAACCCCATGTAACTTATGGGTAAGTAACAGCTCACTTTTCAAAACGTGTTTTTCATCCCGAAATAAACGCGTTTTTTCAGATAGCTGTTACCCTATGTAACTGCAAGGCTCAGAAGAGCCCACACACTCAGGTCTTAACCCCAGTGTGCTGAAAGTGTCAAAACATGTTTTTCAGCAGAAATAAACATGTTTCTGCAAGTTTGGTCAACCCCATGTAAGTTATGGGGCAGTAACAGCTCACTTTTCAAAACGTGTTTTTCAGCCCGAAATAAACACGTTTTTTCAGACAGCTGTATCCCTATGTAACTGCAAGCCTCAGAAGAGCCCACACACTCAGGTCTTAACCCCAGTGTGCTGAAAGTGTCAGAACATGTTTTTCAGCAGAAATAAACATGTTTTTGCAAGTTTGGTCAACCCCATGTAAGTTATGGGGCAGTAACAGCACACTTTTCAAAACGTGCTTTTCAGCCCGATATAAACACGTTTTTTCAGACAGCTGTATCTCTATGTAACTGCAAGGCTCAGAAGAGCCCACACACTCAGGTCTTAACCCCAGTGTGCTGAAAGTGTCAAAATGTGTTTTTCAGCAGAAATAAACATGTTTCTGCAAGTTTGGTCAACCCCATGTAACTTATGGGGCAGTAACAGCTCACTTTTCAAAACGTGTTTTTCAGCCCGAAATAAACGCGTTTTTTCAGACAGCTGTATCCCTATGTAACTGCAAGGCTCAGAAGAGCCCACACACTCAGGTCTTAACCCCAGTGTGCTGAAAGTGTCAAAACATGTTTTTCAGCAGAAATAAACATGTTTCTGCAAGTTTGGTCAACCCCATGTAAGTTATGGGTCAGTAACAGCTCACTTTTCAAAACGTGTTTTTCAGCCCGAAATAAACGCGTTTTTTCAGACAGCTGTATCCCTATGTAACTGCAAGGCTCAGAAGAGCCCACACACTCAGGTCTTAACCCCAGTGTGCTGAAAGTGTCAAAACATGTTTTTCAGCAGAAATAAACATGTTTCTGTAAGTTTGGTCAACCCCATGTAAGTTATGGGGCAGTAACAGCACACTTTTCAAAACGTGTTTTTCAGCCCGAAATAAACGCGTTTTTTCAGACAGCTGTATCCCTATGTAACTGCAAGGCTCAGAAGAGCCCACACACTCAGGTCTTAACCCCAGTGTGCTGAAAGTGTCAAAACATGTTTTTCAGCAGAAATAAACATGTTTCTGCAAGTTTGGTCAACCCCATGTAAGTTATGGGTCAGTAACAGCTCACTTTTCAAAACGTGTTTTTCAGCCCGAAATAAACGCGTTTTTTCAGACAGCTGTATCCCTATGTAACTGCAAGGCTCAGAAGAGCCCACACACTCAGGTCTTAACCCCAGTGTGCTGAAAGTGTCAAAACATGTTTTTCAGCAGAAATAAACATGTTTCTGCAAGTTTGGTCAACCCCATGTAACTTATGGGTAAGTAACAGCTCACTTTTCAAAACATGTTTTTCATCCCGAAATAAACGCGTTTTTTCAAATAGCTGTTACCCTATGTAACTGCAAGGCTCAGAAGAGCCCACACACTCAGGTCTTAACCCCAGTGTGCTGAAAGTGTCAAAACATGTTTTTCAGCAGAAATAAACATGTTTCTGCAAGTTTGGTCAACCCCATGTAAGTTATGGGGCAGTAACAGCACACTTTTCAAAACGTGTTTTTCAGCCCGAAATAAACGCGTTTTTTCAGACAGCTGTATCCCTATGTAACTGCAAGGCTCAGAAGAGTCCACACACTCCGGTCTTAACCCCAGTGTGCTGAAAGTGTCAAAACATGTTTTTCAGCAGAAATAAACATGTTTCTGCAAGTTTGGTCAACCCCATGTAAGTTATGGGTCAGTAACAGCTCACTTTTCAAAACGTGTTTTTCAGCCCGAAATAAACACGTTTTTTCAGACAGCTGTATCCCTATGTAACTGCAAGCCTCAGAAGAGCCCACACACTCAGGTCTTAACCCCACTGTGCTGAAAGTGTCAAAACATGTTTATCAGCAGACATAAACATGTTTCTGCAAGTTTGGTCAACCCCATGTAAGTTATGGGTCAGTAACAGCTCACTTTTCAAAACGTGTTTTTCAGCCCGAAATAAACGCGTTTTTTCAGACAGCTGTATCCCTATGTAACTGCATGGCTCAGAAGAGCCCACACACTCAGGTCTTAACCCCAGTGTGCTGAAAGTGTCAAAACGTGTTTTTCAGCAGAAATAAACATGTTTCTGCAAGTTTGGTCAACCCCATGTAAGTTATGGGGCAGTAACAGCACACTTTTCAAAACGTGCTTTTCAGCCCGATATAAACACGTTTTTTCAGACAGCTGTATCTCTATGTAACTGCAAGGCTCAGAAGAGCCCACACACTCAGGTCTTAACCCCAGTGTGCTGAAAGTGTCAAAATGTGTTTTTCAGCAGAAATAAACATGTTTCTGCAAGTTTGGTCAACCCCATGTAAGTTATGGGTCAGTAACAGCTCACTTTTCAAAACGTGTTTTTCAGCCCGAAATAAACGCGTTTTTTCAGACAGCTGTATCCCTATGTAACTGCAAGGCTCAGAAGAGCCCACACACTCAGGTCTTAACCCCAGTGTGCTGAAAGTGTCAAAACATGTTTTTCAGCAGAAATAAACATGTTTCTGCAAGTTTGGTCAACCCCATGTAAGTTATGGGTCAGTAACAGCTCACTTTTCAAAACGTGTTTTTCAGCCCGAAATAAACGCGTTTTTTCAGACAGCTGTATCCCTATGTAACTGCAAGGCTCAGAAGAGCCCACACACTCAGGTCTTAACCCCAGTGTGCTGAAAGTGTCAAAACATGTTTTTCAGCAGAAATAAACATGTTTCTGCAAGTTTGGTCAACCCCATGTAACTTATGGGTAAGTAACAGCTCACTTTTCAAAACGTGTTTTTCATCCCGAAATAAACGCGTTTTTTCAGATAGCTGTTACCCTATGTAACTGCAAGGCTCAGAAGAGCCCACACACTCAGGTCTTAACCCCAGTGTGCTGAAAGTGTCAAAACATGTTTTTCAGCAGAAATAAACATGTTTCTGCAAGTTTGGTCAACCCCATGTAAGTTATGGGGCAGTAACAGCTCACTTTTCAAAACGTGTTTTTCAGCCCGAAATAAACACGTTTTTTCAGACAGCTGTATCCCTATGTAACTGCAAGCCTCAGAAGAGCCCACACACTCAGGTCTTAACCCCAGTGTGCTGAAAGTGTCAGAACATGTTTTTCAGCAGAAATAAACATGTTTTTGCAAGTTTGGTCAACCCCATGTAAGTTATGGGGCAGTAACAGCACACTTTTCAAAACGTGCTTTTCAGCCCGATATAAACACGTTTTTTCAGACAGCTGTATCTCTATGTAACTGCAAGGCTCAGAAGAGCCCACACACTCAGGTCTTAACCCCAGTGTGCTGAAAGTGTCAAAATGTGTTTTTCAGCAGAAATAAACATGTTTCTGCAAGTTTGGTCAACCCCATGTAACTTATGGGGCAGTAACAGCTCACTTTTCAAAACGTGTTTTTCAGCCCGAAATAAACGCGTTTTTTCAGACAGCTGTATCCCTATGTAACTGCAAGGCTCAGAAGAGCCCACACACTCAGGTCTTAACCCCAGTGTGCTGAAAGTGTCAAAACATGTTTTTCAGCAGAAATAAACATGTTTCTGCAAGTTTGGTCAACCCCATGTAAGTTATGGGTCAGTAACAGCTCACTTTTCAAAACGTGTTTTTCAGCCCGAAATAAACGCGTTTTTTCAGACAGCTGTATCCCTATGTAACTGCAAGGCTCAGAAGAGCCCACACACTCAGGTCTTAACCCCAGTGTGCTGAAAGTGTCAAAACATGTTTTTCAGCAGAAATAAACATGTTTCTGTAAGTTTGGTCAACCCCATGTAAGTTATGGGGCAGTAACAGCACACTTTTCAAAACGTGTTTTTCAGCCCGAAATAAACGCGTTTTTTCAGACAGCTGTATCCCTATGTAACTGCAAGGCTCAGAAGAGCCCACACACTCAGGTCTTAACCCCAGTGTGCTGAAAGTGTCAAAACATGTTTTTCAGCAGAAATAAACATGTTTCTGCAAGTTTGGTCAACCCCATGTAAGTTATGGGTCAGTAACAGCTCACTTTTCAAAACGTGTTTTTCAGCCCGAAATAAACGCGTTTTTTCAGACAGCTGTATCCCTATGTAACTGCAAGGCTCAGAAGAGCCCACACACTCAGGTCTTAACCCCAGTGTGCTGAAAGTGTCAAAACATGTTTTTCAGCAGAAATAAACATGTTTCTGCAAGTTTGGTCAACCCCATGTAACTTATGGGTAAGTAACAGCTCACTTTTCAAAACATGTTTTTCATCCCGAAATAAACGCGTTTTTTCAAATAGCTGTTACCCTATGTAACTGCAAGGCTCAGAAGAGCCCACACACTCAGGTCTTAACCCCAGTGTGCTGAAAGTGTCAAAACATGTTTTTCAGCAGAAATAAACATGTTTCTGCAAGTTTGGTCAACCCCATGTAAGTTATGGGTCAGTAACAGCTCACTTTTCAAAACGTGTTTTTCAGCCCGAAATAAACGCGTTTTTTCAGACAGCTGTATCCCTATGTAACTGCATGGCTCAGAAGAGCCCACACACTCAGGTCTTAACCCCAGTGTGCTGAAAGTGTCAAAACGTGTTTTTCAGCAGAAATAAACATGTTTCTGCAAGTTTGGTCAACCCCATGTAAGTTATGGGGCAGTAACAGCACACTTTTCAAAACGTGCTTTTCAGCCCGATATAAACACGTTTTTTCAGACAGCTGTATCTCTATGTAACTGCAAGGCTCAGAAGAGCCCACACACTCAGGTCTTAACCCCAGTGTGCTGAAAGTGTCAAAATGTGTTTTTCAGCAGAAATAAACATGTTTCTGCAAGTTTGGTCAACCCCATGTAAGTTATGGGTCAGTAACAGCTCACTTTTCAAAACGTGTTTTTCAGCCCGAAATAAACGCGTTTTTTCAGACAGCTGTATCCCTATGTAACTGCAAGGCTCAGAAGAGCCCACACACTCAGGTCTTAACCCCAGTGTGCTGAAAGTGTCAAAACATGTTTTTCAGCAGAAATAAACATGTTTCTGCAAGTTTGGTCAACCCCATGTAAGTTATGGGGCAGTAACAGCACACTTTTCAAAACGTGTTTTTCAGCCCGAAATAAACGCGTTTTTTCAGACAGCTGTATCCCTATGTAACTGCAAGGCTCAGAAGAGTCCACACACTCCGGTCTTAACCCCAGTGTGCTGAAAGTGTCAAAACATGTTTTTCAGCAGAAATAAACATGTTTCTGCAAGTTTGGTCAACCCCATGTAAGTTATGGGTCAGTAACAGCTCACTTTTCAAAACGTGTTTTTCAGCCCGAAATAAACACGTTTTTTCAGACAGCTGTATCCCTATGTAACTGCAAGCCTCAGAAGAGCCCACACACTCAGGTCTTAACCCCACTGTGCTGAAAGTGTCAAAACATGTTTATCAGCAGACATAAACATGTTTCTGCAAGTTTGGTCAACCCCATGTAAGTTATGGGTCAGTAACAGCTCACTTTTCAAAACGTGTTTTTCAGCCCGAAATAAACGCGTTTTTTCAGACAGCTGTATCCCTATGTAACTGCATGGCTCAGAAGAGCCCACACACTCAGGTCTTAACCCCAGTGTGCTGAAAGTGTCAAAACGTGTTTTTCAGCAGAAATAAACACGTTTCTGCAAGTTTGGTCAACCCCATGTAAGTTATGGGTCAGTAACAGCTCACTTTTCAAAACGTGTTTTTCAGCCCGAAATAAACGCGTTTTTTCAGACAGCTGTATCCCTATGTAACTGCAAGGCTCAGAAGAGCCCACACACTCAGGTCTTAAGCCCAGTGTGCTGAAAGTGTCAAAACATGTTTTTCAGCAGAAATAAACATGTTTCTGCAAGTTTGGTCAACCCCATGTAACTTATGGGGCAGTAACAGCTCACTTTTCAAAACGTGTTTTTCAGCCCGAAATAAACGCGTTTTTTCAGACAGCTGTATCCCTATGTAACTGCAAGGCTCAGAAGAGCCCACACACTCAGGTCTTAACCCCAGTGTGCTGAAAGTGTCAAAACATGTTTTTCAGCAGAAATAAACATGTTTCTGCAAGTTTGGTCAACCCCATGTAAGTTATGGGGCAGTAACAGCACACTTTTCAAAACGTGTTTTTCAGCCCGAAATAAACGCGTTTTTTCAGACAGCTGTATCCCTATGTAACTGCAAGGCTCAGAAGAGCCCACACACTCAGGTCTTAACCCTAGTGTGCTGAAAGTGTCAAAACATGTTTTTCAGCAGAAATAAACGTGTTTCTGCAAGTTTGGTCAACCCCATGTAACTTATGGGTCAGTAACAGCTCACTTTTCAAAACGTGTTTTTCAGCCCGAAATAAATGCGTTTTTTCAGATAGCTGTTACCCCATGTAACTGCAAGGCTCAGAAGAGCCCACACACTCAGGTCTTAACCCCAGTGCGCTGAAAGTGTCAAAACATGTTTTTCAGCAGAAATAAACATGTTTCTGCAAGTTTGGTCAACCCCATGTAAGTTATAGGTCAGTAACAGCTCACTTTTCAAAACGTGTTTTTCAGCCCGAAATAAACGCGTTTTTTCAGACAGCTGTATCCCTATGTAACTGCAAGGCTCAGAAGAGCCCACACACTCAGGTCTTAACCCCAGTGTGCTGAAAGTGTCAAAACATGTTTTTCAGCAGAAATAAACATGTTTCTGCAAGTTTGGTCAACCCCATGTAACTTATGGGGCAGTAACAGCTCACTTTTCAAAACGTGTTTTTCAGCCCGAAATAAACGCGTTTTTTCAGACAGCTGTATCCCTATGTAACTGCAAGGCTCAGAAGAGCCCACACACTCAGGTCTCAACCCCACTGTGCTGAAAGTGTCAAAACATGTTTTTCAGCAGAAATAAACATGTTTCTGCAAGTTTGGTCAACCCCATATAAGTTAGGGGTCAGTAACAGCTCACTTTTCAAAACGTGTTTTTCAGCCCGAAATAAACACGTTTTTTCAGACAGCTGTATCCCTATGTAACTGCAAGGATCAGAAGAGCCCACACACTCAGGTCTTAACCCCAGTGTGCTGAAAGTGTCAAAACATGTTTTTCAGCAGAAATAAACATGTTTCTGCAAGTTTGGTCAACCCCATGTAAGTTATGGGGCAGTAACAGCACACTTTTCAAAACGTGTTTTTCAGCCCGAAATAAACGCGTTTTTTCAGACAGCTGTATCCCTATGTAACTGCAAGGCTCAGAAGAGCCCACACACTCAGGTCTTAACCCTAGTGTGCTGAAAGTGTCAAAACATGTTTTTCAGCAGAAATAAACGTGTTTCTGCAAGTTTGGTCAACCCCATGTAACTTATGGGTCAGTAACAGCTCACTTTTCAAAACGTGTTTTTCAGCCAGAAATAAATGCGTTTTTTCAGATAGCTGTTACCCTATGTAACTGCAAGGCTCAGAAGAGCCCACACACTCAGGTCTTAACCCCAGTGCGCTGAAAGTGTCAAAACATGTTTTTCAGCAGAAATAAACATGTTTCTGCAAGTTTGGTCAACCCCATGTACGTTATGGGTCAGTAACAGCTCACTTTTCAAAATGTGTTTTTCAGCCCGAAATAAAAGCGTTTTTTCAGACAGCTGTATCCCTATGTATCTGCAAGGCTCAGAAGAGCCCACACACTCAGGTCTTAACCCCAGTGTGCTGAAAGTGTCAAAACATGTTTTTCAGCAGAAATAAACATGTTTCTGCAAGTTTGGTCAACCCCATGTAAGTTATGGGTCAGTAACAGCTCACTTTTCAAAACGTGTTTTTCAGCCCGAAATAAACGCGTTTTTTCAGACAACTGTATCCCTATGTAACTGCAAGGCTCAGAAGAGCCCACACACTCAGGTCTTAACCCCAGTGTGCTGACAGTGTCAAAACGTGTTTTTCAGCAGAAATAAACATGTTTCTGCAAGTTTGGTCAACCCCATGTAAGTTATGAGTCAGAAACAGCTCACTTTTCAAAACGTGTTTTTCAGCCCGAAATAATCGCGTTTTTTCAGACAGCTGTATCCCTATATAACTGCAAGGCTCAGAAGAGCCCACACACTCAGGTCTTAACCCCAGTGTGCTGAAAGTGTCAAAACATGTTTTTCAGCAGAAATAAACATGTTTCTGCAAGTTTGGTCAACCCCATGTAAGTTATGGGTCAGTAACAGCTCACTTTTCAAAATGTGTTTTTCAGCCCGAAATAAACGCGTTTTTTCAGACAGCTGTATCCCTATGTATCTGCAAGGCTCAGAAGAGCCCACACACTCAGGTCTTAACCCCAGTGTGCTGAAAGTGTCAAAACATGTTTTTCAGCAGAAATAAACATGTTTCTGCAAGTTTGGTCAACCCCATGTAACTTATGGGGCAGTAACAGCTCACTTTTCAAAACGTGTTTTTCAGCCCGAAATAAACGCGTTTTTTCAGACAGCTGTATCCCTATGTAACTGCAAGGCTCAGAAGAGCCCACACACTCAGGTCTTAACCCCAGTGTGCTGAAAGTGTCAAAACATGTTTTTCAGCAGAAATAAACATGTTTCTGCAAGTTTGGTCAACCCCATGTAAGTTATGGGGCAGTAACAGCACACTTTTCAAAACGTGTTTTTCAGCCCGAAATAAACGCGTTTTTTCAGACAGCTGTATCCCTATGTAACTGCAAGGCTCAGAAGAGCCCACACACTCAGGTCTTAACCCTAGTGTGCTGAAAGTGTCAAAACATGTTTTTCAGCAGAAATAAACGTGTTTCTGCAAGTTTGGTCAACCCCATGTAACTTATGGGTCAGTAACAGCTCACTTTTCAAAACGTGTTTTTCAGCCCGAAATAAATGCGTTTTTTCAGATAGCTGTTACCCTATGTAACTGCAAGGCTCAGAAGAGCCCACACACTCAGGTCTTAACCCCAGTGCGCTGAAAGTGTCAAAACATGTTTTTCAGCAGAAATAAACATGTTTCTGCAAGTTTGGTCAACCCCATGTAAGTTATAGGTCAGTAACAGCTCACTTTTCAAAACGTGTTTTTCAGCCCGAAATAAACGCGTTTTTTCAGACAGCTGTATCCCTATGTAACTGCATGGCTCAGAAGAGCCCACACACTCAGGTCTTAACCCCAGTGTGCTGAAAGTGTCAAAACGTGTTTTTCAGCAGAAATAAACATGTTTCTGCAAGTTTGGTCAACCCCATGTAAGTTATGGGGCAGTAACAGCACACTTTTCAAAACGTGCTTTTCAGCCCGATATAAACACGTTTTTTCAGACAGCTGTATCTCTATGTAACTGCAAGGCTCAGAAGAGCCCACACACTCAGGTCTTAACCCCAGTGTGCTGAAAGTGTCAAAATGTGTTTTTCAGCAGAAATAAACATGTTTCTGCAAGTTTGGTCAACCCCATGTAAGTTATGGGTCAGTAACAGCTCACTTTTCAAAACGTGTTTTTCAGCCCGAAATAAACGCGTTTTTTCAGACAGCTGTATCCCTATGTAACTGCAAGGCTCAGAAGAGCCCACACACTCAGGTCTTAACCCCAGTGTGCTGAAAGTGTCAAAACATGTTTTTCAGCAGAAATAAACATGTTTCTGCAAGTTTGGTCAACCCCATGTAACTTATGGGGCAGTAACAGCTCACTTTTCAAAACGTGTTTTTCAGCCCGAAATAAACGCGTTTTTTCAGACAGCTGTATCCCTATGTAACTGCAAGGCTCAGAAGAGCCCACACACTCAGGTCTCAACCCCACTGTGCTGAAAGTGTCAAAACATGTTTTTCAGCAGAAATAAACATGTTTCTGCAAGTTTGGTCAACCCCATATAAGTTAGGGGTCAGTAACAGCTCACTTTTCAAAACGTGTTTTTCAGCCCGAAATAAACACGTTTTTTCAGACAGCTGTATCCCTATGTAACTGCAAGGATCAGAAGAGCCCACACACTCAGGTCTTAACCCCAGTGTGCTGAAAGTGTCAAAACATGTTTTTCAGCAGAAATAAACATGTTTCTGCAAGTTTGGTCAACCCCATGTAAGTTATGGGGCAGTAACAGCACACTTTTCAAAACGTGTTTTTCAGCCCGAAATAAACGCGTTTTTTCAGACAGCTGTATCCCTATGTAACTGCAAGGCTCAGAAGAGCCCACACACTCAGGTCTTAACCCTAGTGTGCTGAAAGTGTCAAAACATGTTTTTCAGCAGAAATAAACGTGTTTCTGCAAGTTTGGTCAACCCCATGTAACTTATGGGTCAGTAACAGCTCACTTTTCAAAACGTGTTTTTCAGCCAGAAATAAATGCGTTTTTTCAGATAGCTGTTACCCTATGTAACTGCAAGGCTCAGAAGAGCCCACACACTCAGGTCTTAACCCCAGTGCGCTGAAAGTGTCAAAACATGTTTTTCAGCAGAAATAAACATGTTTCTGCAAGTTTGGTCAACCCCATGTACGTTATGGGTCAGTAACAGCTCACTTTTCAAAATGTGTTTTTCAGCCCGAAATAAAAGCGTTTTTTCAGACAGCTGTATCCCTATGTATCTGCAAGGCTCAGAAGAGCCCACACACTCAGGTCTTAACCCCAGTGTGCTGAAAGTGTCAAAACATGTTTTTCAGCAGAAATAAACATGTTTCTGCAAGTTTGGTCAACCCCATGTAAGTTATGGGTCAGTAACAGCTCACTTTTCAAAACGTGTTTTTCAGCCCGAAATAAACGCGTTTTTTCAGACAACTGTATCCCTATGTAACTGCAAGGCTCAGAAGAGCCCACACACTCAGGTCTTAACCCCAGTGTGCTGACAGTGTCAAAACGTGTTTTTCAGCAGAAATAAACATGTTTCTGCAAGTTTGGTCAACCCCATGTAAGTTATGAGTCAGAAACAGCTCACTTTTCAAAACGTGTTTTTCAGCCCGAAATAATCGCGTTTTTTCAGACAGCTGTATCCCTATATAACTGCAAGGCTCAGAAGAGCCCACACACTCAGGTCTTAACCCCAGTGTGCTGAAAGTGTCAAAACATGTTTTTCAGCAGAAATAAACATGTTTCTGCAAGTTTGGTCAACCCCATGTAAGTTATGGGTCAGTAACAGCTCACTTTTCAAAATGTGTTATTCAGCCCGAAATAAACGCGTTTTTTCAGACAGCTGTATCCCTATGTATCTGCAAGGCTCAGAAGAGCCCACACACTCAGGTCTTAACCCCAGTGTGCTGAAAGTGTCAAAACATGTTTTTCAGCAGAAATAAACATGTTTCTGCAAGTTTGGTCAACCCCATGTAAGTTATGGGTCAGTAACAGCTCACTTTTCAAAACGTGTTTTTCAGCCCGAAATAAACGCGTTTTTTCAGACAACTGTATCCCTATGTAACTGCAAGGCTCAGAAGAGCCCACACACTCAGGTCTTAACCCCAGTGTGCTGACAGTGTCAAAACGTGTTTTTCAGCAGAAATAAACATGTTTCTGCAAGTTTGGTCAACCCCATGTAAGTTATGAGTCAGAAACAGCTCACTTTTCAAAACGTGTTTTTCAGCCCGAAATAATCGCGTTTTTTCAGACAGCTGTATCCCTATATAACTGCAAGGCTCAGAAGAGCCCACACACTCAGGTCTTAACCCCAGTGTGCTGAAAGTGTCAAAACATGTTTTTCAGCAGAAATAAACATGTTTCTGCAAGTTTGGTCAACCCCATGTAACTTATGGGGCAGTAACAGCTCACTTTTCAAAACGTGTTTTTCAGCCCGAAATAAACGCGTTTTTTCAGACAGCTGTATCCCTATGTAACTCCATGGCTCAGAAGAGCCCACACACTCAGGTCTTAACCCCGTTGTGCTGAAAGTGTCAAAACGTGTTTTTCAGCAGAAATAAACATGTTTCTGCAAGTTTGGTCAACCCCATGTAAGTTATGGGGCAGTAACAGCTCACTTTTCAAAACGTGTTTTTCAGCCCGAAATAAACGTGTTTTTTCAGACAGCTGTATCCCTATGTAACTGCAAGGCTCAGAAGAGCCCACACACTCAGGTCTTAACCCCAGTGTGCTGAAAGTGACAAAACATGTTTTTCAGCAGAAATAAACATGTTTCTGCAATTTTGGTCAACCCCATGTAACTTATGGGGCAGTAACAGCTCACTTTTCAAAACGTGTTTTTCAGCCCGAAATAAACACGTTTTTTCAGACAGCTGTATCCCTATGTAACTGCAAGCCTCAGAAGAGCCCACACACTCAGGTCTTAACCCCACTGTGCTGAAAGTGTCAAAACATGTTTTTCAGCAGAAATAAACATGTTTCTGCAAGTTTGGTCAACCCCATGTAAGTTATGGGTCAGTAACAGCTCACTTTTCAAAACGTGTTTTTCAGCCCGAAATAAACGCGTTTTTTCAGACAGCTGTATCCCTATGTAACTGCAAGGCTCAGAAGAGCCCACACACTCAGGTCTTAACCCCAGTGTGCTGAAAGTGTCAAAACATGTTTTTCAGCAGAAATAAACATGTTTCTGTAAGTTTGGTCAACCCCATGTAAGTTATGGGGCAGTAACAGCACACTTTTCAAAACGTGTTTTTCAGCCCGAAATAAACGCGTTTTTTCAGACAGCTGTATCCCTATGTAACTGCAAGGCTCAGAAGAGCCCACACACTAAGGTCTTAACCCCAGTGTGCTGAAAGTGTCAAAACATGTTTTTCAGCAGAAATAAACATGTTTCTGCAAGTTTGGTCAACCCCATGTAAGTTATGGGTCAGTAACAGCTCACTTTTCAAAACGTGTTTTTCAGCCCGAAATAAACGCGTTTTTTCAGACAGCTGTATCCCTATGTAACTGCAAGGCTCAGAAGAGCCCACACACTCAGGTCTTAACCCCAGTGTGCTGAAAGTGTCAAAAGATGTTTTTCAGCAGAAATAAACATGTTTCTGCAAGTTTGGTCAACCCCATGTAAGTTATGGGGCAGTAACAGCTCACTTTTCAAAACGTGTTTTTCAGGCCAAAATAAACGCGTTTTTTCAGACAGCTGTATCCCTATGTAACTGCAAGGCTCAGAAGAGCCCACACACTCAGGTCTTAACCCCAGTGTGCTGAAAGTGTCAAAACATGTTTTTCAGCAGAAATAAACATGTTTCTGCAATTTTGGTCAACCCCATGTAACTTATGGGGCAGTAACAGCTCACTTTTCAAAACGTGTTTTTCAGCCCGAAATAAACACGTTTTTTCAGACAGCTGTATCCCTATGTAACTGCAAGCCTCAGAAGAGCCCACACACTCAGGTCTTAACCCCACTGTGCTGAAAGTGTCAAAACATGTTTTTCAGCAGAAATAAACATGTTTCTGCAAGTTTGGTCAACCCCATGTAACTTATGGGTAAGTAACAGCTCACTTTTCAAAACGTGTTTTTCATCCCGAAATAAACGCGTTTCTTCAGATAGCTGTTACCCTATGTAACTGCAAGGCTCAGAAGAGCCCACACACTCCGGTCTTAACCCCAGTGTGCTGAAAGTGTCAAAACATGTTTTTCAGCAGAAATAAACATGTTTCTGCAAGTTTGGTCAACCCCATGTAAGTTATGGGTCAGTAACAGCTCACTTTTCAAAACGTGTTTTTCAGCCCGAAATAAACACGTTTTTTCAGACAGCTGTATCCCTATGTAACTGCAAGCCTCAGAAGAGCCCACACACTCAGGTCTTAACCCCAGTGTGCTGAAAGTGTCAGAACATGTTTTTCAGCAGAAATAAACATGTTTTTGCAAGTTTGGTCAACCCCATGTAAGTTATGGGGCAGTAACAGCACACTTTTCAAAACGTGCTTTTCAGCCCGATATAAACACGTTTTTTCAGACAGCTGTATCTCTATGTAACTGCAAGGCTCAGAAGAGCCCACACACTCAGGTCTTAACCCCAGTGTGCTGAAAGTGTCAAAATGTGTTTTTCAGCAGAAATAAACATGTTTCTGCAAGTTTGGTCAACCCCATGTAACTTATGGGGCAGTAACAGCTCACTTTTCAAAACGAGTTTTTCAGCCCGAAATAAACGCGTTTTTTCAGACAGCTGTATCCCTATGTAACTGCAAGGCTCAGAAGAGCCCACACACTCAGGTCTTAACCCCAGTGTGCTGAAAGTGTCAAAACATGTTTTTCAGCAGAAATAAACATGTTTCTGCAAGTTTGGTCAACCCCATGTAACTTATGGGGCAGTAACAGCTCACTTTTCAAAACATGTTTTTCAGCCCGAAATAAACGCGTTTTTTCAGACAGCTGTATCCCTATGTAACTGCAAGGTTCAGAAGAGCCCACACACTCCGGTCTTAACCCCCGTGTGCTGAAAGTGTCAAAACATGTTTTTCAGCAGAAATAAACATGTTTCTGCAAGTTTGGTCAACCCCATGTAACTTATGGGGCAGTAACAGCTCACTTTTCAAAACGTTTTTTTCAGGCCAAAATAAACGCGTTTTTTCAGACAGCTGTATCCCTATGTAACTGCAAGGCTCAGAAGAGCCCACACACTCAGGTCTTAACCCCAGTGTGCTGAAAGTGTCAAAACATGTTTTTCAGCAGAAATAAACATGTTTCTGCAATTTTGGTCAACCCCATGTAACTTATGGGGCAGTAACAGCTCACTTTTCAAAACGTGTTTTTCAGCCCGAAATAAACACGTTTTTTCAGACAGCTGTATCCCTATGTAACTGCAAGCCTCAGAAGAGCCCACACACTCAGGTCTTAACCCCACTGTGCTGAAAGTGTCAAAACATGTTTTTCAACAGAAATAAACATGTTTCTGCAAGTTTGGTCAACCCCATGTAACTTATGGGTAAGTAACAGCTCACTTTTCAAAACGTGTTTTTCATCCCGAAATAAACGCGTTTCTTCAGATAGCTGTTACCCTATGTAACTGCAAGGCTCAGAAGAGCCCACACACTCCGGTCTTAACCCCAGTGTGCTGAAAGTGTCAAAACATGTTTTTCAGCAGAAATAAACATGTTTCTGCAAGTTTGGTCAACCCCATGTAAGTTATGGGTCAGTAACAGCTCACTTTTCAAAACGTGTTTTTCAGCCCGAAATAAACACGTTTTTTCAGACAGCTGTATCCCTATGTAACTGCAAGCCTCAGAAGAGCCCACACACTCAGGTCTTAACCCCAGTGTGCTGAAAGTGTCAGAACATGTTTTTCAGCAGAAATAAACATGTTTTTGCAAGTTTGGTCAACCCCATGTAAGTTATGGGGCAGTAACAGCACACTTTTCAAAACGTGCTTTTCAGCCCGATATAAACACGTTTTTTCAGACAGCTGTATCTCTATGTAACTGCAAGGCTCAGAAGAGCCCACACACTCAGGTCTTAACCCCAGTGT
Organism: Lepisosteus oculatus; assembly: GCF_040954835.1. Classification (NCBI taxonomy): domain Eukaryota; kingdom Metazoa; phylum Chordata; class Actinopteri; order Semionotiformes; family Lepisosteidae; genus Lepisosteus; species Lepisosteus oculatus. The sequence goes on from NW_027167697.1 coordinate 66,993, forward strand.
GCTGAAAGTGTCAAAATGTGTTTTTCAGCAGAAATAAACATGTTTCTGCAAGTTTGGTCAACCCCATGTAACTTATGGGGCAGTAACAGCTCACTTTTCAAAACGTGTTTTTCAGCCCGAAATAAACGCGTTTTTTCAGACAGCTGTATCCCTATGTAACTGCAAGGCTCAGAAGAGCCCACACACTCAGGTCTTAACCCCAGTGTGCTGAAAGTGTCAAAACATGTTTTTCAGCAGAAATAAACATGTTTCTGCAAGTTTGGTCAACCCCATGTAACTTATGGGGCAGTAACAGCTCACTTTTCAAAACATGTTTTTCAGCCCGAAATAAACGCGTTTTTTCAGACAGCTGTATCCCTATGTAACTGCAAGGTTCAGAAGAGCCCACACACTCCGGTCTTAACCCCAGTGTGCTGAAAGTGTCAAAACATGTTTTTCAGCAGAAATAAACATGTTTCTGCAAGTTTGGTCAACCCCATGTAACTTATGGGGCAGTAACAGCTCACTTTTCAAAACGTTTTTTTCAGGCCAAAATAAACGCGTTTTTTCAGACAGCTGTATCCCTATGTAACTGCAAGGCTCAGAAGAGCACACACTCTCAGGTCTTAACCCTAGTGTGCTGAAAGTGTCAAAACATGTTTTTCAGCAGAAATAAACATGTTTCTGCAAGTTTGGTCAACCCCATGTAACTTATGGGTAAGTAACAGCTCACTTTTCAAAACGTGTTTTTCATCCCGAAATAAACGCGTTTCTTCAGATAGCTGTTACCCTATGTAACTGCAAGGCTCAGAAGAGCCCACACACTCCGGTCTTAACCCCAGTGTGCTGAAAGTGTCAAAACATGTTTTTCAGCAGAAATAAACATGTTTCTGCAAGTTTGGTCAACCCCATGTAAGTTATGGGTCAGTAACAGCTCACTTTTCAAAACGTGTTTTTCAGCCCGAAATAAACACGTTTTTTCAGACAGCTGTATCCCTATGTAACTGCAAGCCTCAGAAGAGCCCACACACTCAGGTCTTAACCCCAGTGTGCTGAAAGTGTCAGAACATGTTTTTCAGCAGAAATAAACATGTTTTTGCAAGTTTGGTCAACCCCATGTAAGTTATGGGGCAGTAACAGCACACTTTTCAAAACGTGCTTTTCAGCCCGATATAAACACGTTTTTTCAGACAGCTGTATCTCTATGTAACTGCAAGGCTCAGAAGAGCCCACACACTCAGGTCTTAACCCCAGTGTGCTGAAAGTGTCAAAATGTGTTTTTCAGCAGAAATAAACATGTTTCTGCAAGTTTGGTCAACCCCATGTAACTTATGGGGCAGTAACAGCTCACTTTTCAAAACGTGTTTTTCAGCCCGAAATAAACGCGTTTTTTCAGACAGCTGTATCCCTATGTAACTGCAAGGCTCAGAAGAGCCCACACACTCAGGTCTTAACCCCAGTGTGCTGAAAGTGTCAAAACATGTTTTTCAGCAGAAATAAACATGTTTCTGCAAGTTTGGTCAACCCCATGTAACTTATGGGGCAGTAACAGCTCACTTTTCAAAACATGTTTTTCAGCCCGAAATAAACGCGTTTTTTCAGACAGCTGTATCCCTATGTAACTGCAAGGTTCAGAAGAGCCCACACACTCCGGTCTTAACCCCCGTGTGCTGAAAGTGTCAAAACATGTTTTTCAGCAGAAATAAACATGTTTCTGCAAGTTTGGTCAACCCCATGTAACTTATGGGGCAGTAACAGCTCACTTTTCAAAACGTTTTTTTCAGGCCAAAATAAACGCGTTTTTTCAGACAGCTGTATCCCTATGTAACTGCAAGGCTCAGAAGAGCCCACACACTCAGGTCTTAACCCCAGTGTGCTGAAAGTGTCAAAACATGTTTTTCAGCAGAAATAAACATGTTTCTGCAATTTTGGTCAACCCCATGTAACTTATGGGGCAGTAACAGCTCACTTTTCAAAACGTGTTTTTCAGCCCGAAATAAACACGTTTTTTCAGACAGCTGTATCCCTATGTAACTGCAAGCCTCAGAAGAGCCCACACACTCAGGTCTTAACCCCACTGTGCTGAAAGTGTCAAAACATGTTTTTCAGCAGAAATAAACATGTTTCTGCAAGTTTGGTCAACCCCATGTAACTTATGGGTAAGTAACAGCTCACTTTTCAAAACGTGTTTTTCATCCCGAAATAAACGCGTTTCTTCAGATAGCTGTTACCCTATGTAACTGCAAGGCTCAGAAGAGCCCACACACTCCGGTCTTAACCCCAGTGTGCTGAAAGTGTCAAAACATGTTTTTCAGCAGAAATAAACATGTTTCTGCAAGTTTGGTCAACCCCATGTAAGTTATGGGTCAGTAACAGCTCACTTTTCAAAACGTGTTTTTCAGCCCGAAATAAACACGTTTTTTCAGACAGCTGTATCCCTATGTAACTGCAAGCCTCAGAAGAGCCCACACACTCAGGTCTTAACCCCAGTGTGCTGAAAGTGTCAGAACATGTTTTTCAGCAGAAATAAACATGTTTTTGCAAGTTTGGTCAACCCCATGTAAGTTATGGGGCAGTAACAGTACACTTTTCAAAACGTGCTTTTCAGCCCGATATAAACACGTTTTTTCAGACAGCTGTATCTCTATGTAACTGCAAGGCTCAGAAGAGCCCACACACTCAGGTCTTAACCCCAGTGTGCTGAAAGTGTCAAAATGTGTTTTTCAGCAGAAATAAACATGTTTCTGCAAGTTTGGTCAACCCCATGTAACTTATGGGGCAGTAACAGCTCACTTTTCAAAACGTGTTTTTCAGCCCGAAATAAACGCGTTTTTTCAGACAGCTGTATCCCTATGTAACTGCAAGGCTCAGAAGAGCCCACACACTCAGGTCTTAACCCCAGTGTGCTGAAAGTGTCAAAACATGTTTTTCAGCAGAAATAAACATGTTTCTGCAAGTTTGGTCAACCCCATGTAACTTATGGGGCAGTAACAGCTCACTTTTCAAAACATGTTTTTCAGCCCGAAATAAACGCGTTTTTTCAGACAGCTGTATCCCTATGTAACTGCAAGGTTCAGAAGAGCCCACACACTCCGGTCTTAACCCCAGTGTGCTGAAAGTGTCAAAACATGTTTTTCAGCAGAAATAAACATGTTTCTGCAAGTTTGGTCAACCCCATGTAACTTATGGGGCAGTAACAGCTCACTTTTCAAAACGTTTTTTTCAGGCCAAAATAAACGCGTTTTTTCAGACAGCTGTATCCCTATGTAACTGCAAGGCTCAGAAGAGCACACACTCTCAGGTCTTAACCCTAGTGTGCTGAAAGTGTCAAAACATGTTTTTCAGCAGAAATAAACATGTTTCTGCAAGTTTGGTCAACCCCATGTAAGTTATGGGTCAGTAACAGCTCACTTTTCAAAACGTGTTTTTCAGCCCGAAATAAACGCGTTTTTTCAGACAGCTGTATCCCTATGTAACTGCAAGGCTCAGAAGAGCCCACACACTCAGGTCTTAACCCCAGTGTGCTGAAAGTGTCAAAACATGTTTTTCAGCAGAAATAAACATGTTTCTGTAAGTTTGGTCAACCCCATGTAAGTTATGGGGCAGTAACAGCACACTTTTCAAAACGTGTTTTTCAGCCCGAAATAAACGCGTTTTTTCAGACAGCTGTATCCCTATGTAACTGCAAGGCTCAGAAGAGCCCACACACTCAGGTCTTAACCCCAGTGTGCTGAAAGTGTCAAAACATGTTTTTCAGCAGAAATAAACATGTTTCTGCAAGTTTGGTCAACCCCATGTAAGTTATGGGTCAGTAACAGCTCACTTTTCAAAACGTGTTTTTCAGCCCGAAATAAACGCGTTTTTTCAGACAGCTGTATCCCTATGTAACTGCAAGGCTCAGAAGAGCCCACACACTCAGGTCTTAACCCCAGTGTGCTGAAAGTGTCAAAACATGTTTTTCAGCAGAAATAAACATGTTTCTGCAAGTTTGGTCAACCCCATGTAAGTTATGGGGCAGTAACAGCACACTTTTCAAAACGTGTTTTTCAGCCCGAAATAAACGCGTTTTTTCAGACAGCTGTATCCCTATGTAACTGCAAGGCTCAGAAGAGTCCACACACTCCGGTCTTAACCCCAGTGTGCTGAAAGTGTCAAAACATGTTTTTCACCAGAAATAAACATGTTTCTGCAAGTTTGGTCAACCCCATGTAAGTTATGGGTCAGTAACAGCTCACTTTTCAAAACGTGTTTTTCAGCCCGAAATAAACACGTTTTTTCAGACAGCTGTATCCCTATGTAACTGCAAGCCTCAGAAGAGCCCACACACTCAGGTCTTAACCCCACTGTGCTGAAAGTGTCAAAACATGTTTATCAGCAGACATAAACATGTTTCTGCAAGTTTGGTCAACCCCATGTAAGTTATGGGTCAGTAACAGCTCACTTTTCAAAACGTGTTTTTCAGCCCGAAATAAACGCGTTTTTTCAGACAGCTGTATCCCTATGTAACTGCATGGCTCAGAAGAGCCCACACACTCAGGTCTTAACCCCAGTGTGCTGAAAGTGTCAAAACGTGTTTTTCAGCAGAAATAAACATGTTTCTGCAAGTTTGGTCAACCCCATGTAACTTATGGGGCAGTAACAGCTCACTTTTCAAAACATGTTTTTCAGCCCGAAATAAACGCGTTTTTTCAGACAGCTGTATCCCTATGTAACTGCAAGGTTCAGAAGAGCCCACACACTCCGGTCTTAACCCCCGTGTGCTGAAAGTGTCAAAACATGTTTTTCAGCAGAAATAAACATGTTTCTGCAAGTTTGGTCAACCCCATGTAACTTATGGGGCAGTAACAGCTCACTTTTCAAAACGTTTTTTTCAGGCCAAAATAAACGCGTTTTTTCAGACAGCTGTATCCCTATGTAACTGCAAGGCTCAGAAGAGCCCACACACTCAGGTCTTAACCCCAGTGTGCTGAAAGTGTCAAAACATGTTTTTCAGCAGAAATAAACATGTTTCTGCAATTTTGGTCAACCCCATGTAACTTATGGGGCAGTAACAGCTCACTTTTCAAAACGTGTTTTTCAGCCCGAAATAAACACGTTTTTTCAGACAGCTGTATCCCTATGTAACTGCAAGCCTCAGAAGAGCCCACACACTCAGGTCTTAACCCCACTGTGCTGAAAGTGTCAAAACATGTTTTTCAGCAGAAATAAACATGTTTCTGCAAGTTTGGTCAACCCCATGTAACTTATGGGTAAGTAACAGCTCACTTTTCAAAACGTGTTTTTCATCCCGAAATAAACGCGTTTCTTCAGATAGCTGTTACCCTATGTAACTGCAAGGCTCAGAAGAGCCCACACACTCCGGTCTTAACCCCAGTGTGCTGAAAGTGTCAAAACATGTTTTTCAGCAGAAATAAACATGTTTCTGCAAGTTTGGTCAACCCCATGTAAGTTATGGGTCAGTAACAGCTCACTTTTCAAAACGTGTTTTTCAGCCCGAAATAAACACGTTTTTTCAGACAGCTGTATCCCTATGTAACTGCAAGCCTCAGAAGAGCCCACACACTCAGGTCTTAACCCCAGTGTGCTGAAAGTGTCAGAACATGTTTTTCAGCAGAAATAAACATGTTTTTGCAAGTTTGGTCAACCCCATGTAAGTTATGGGGCAGTAACAGCACACTTTTCAAAACGTGCTTTTCAGCCCGATATAAACACGTTTTTTCAGACAGCTGTATCTCTATGTAACTGCAAGGCTCAGAAGAGCCCACACACTCAGGTCTTAACCCCAGTGTGCTGAAAGTGTCAAAATGTGTTTTTCAGCAGAAATAAACATGTTTCTGCAAGTTTGGTCAACCCCATGTAACTTATGGGGCAGTAACAGCTCACTTTTCAAAACGTGTTTTTCAGCCCGAAATAAACGCGTTTTTTCAGACAGCTGTATCCCTATGTAACTGCAAGGCTCAGAAGAGCCCACACACTCAGGTCTTAACCCCAGTGTGCTGAAAGTGTCAAAACATGTTTTTCAGCAGAAATAAACATGTTTCTGCAAGTTTGGTCAACCCCATGTAACTTATGGGGCAGTAACAGCTCACTTTTCAAAACATGTTTTTCAGCCCGAAATAAACGCGTTTTTTCAGACAGCTGTATCCCTATGTAACTGCAAGGTTCAGAAGAGCCCACACACTCCGGTCTTAACCCCAGTGTGCTGAAAGTGTCAAAACATGTTTTTCAGCAGAAATAAACATGTTTCTGCAAGTTTGGTCAACCCCATGTAACTTATGGGGCAGTAACAGCTCACTTTTCAAAACGTTTTTTTCAGGCCAAAATAAACGCGTTTTTTCAGACAGCTGTATCCCTATGTAACTGCAAGGCTCAGAAGAGCACACACTCTCAGGTCTTAACCCTAGTGTGCTGAAAGTGTCAAAACATGTTTTTCAGCAGAAATAAACATGTTTCTGCAAGTTTGGTCAACCCCATGTAAGTTATGGGTCAGTAACAGCTCACTTTTCAAAACGTGTTTTTCAGCCCGAAATAAACGCGTTTTTTCAGACAGCTGTATCCCTATGTAACTGCAAGGCTCAGAAGAGCCCACACACTCAGGTCTTAACCCCAGTGTGCTGAAAGTGTCAAAACATGTTTTTCAGCAGAAATAAACATGTTTCTGTAAGTTTGGTCAACCCCATGTAAGTTATGGGGCAGTAACAGCACACTTTTCAAAACGTGTTTTTCAGCCCGAAATAAACGCGTTTTTTCAGACAGCTGTATCCCTATGTAACTGCAAGGCTCAGAAGAGCCCACACACTCAGGTCTTAACCCCAGTGTGCTGAAAGTGTCAAAACATGTTTTTCAGCAGAAATAAACATGTTTCTGCAAGTTTGGTCAACCCCATGTAAGTTATGGGTCAGTAACAGCTCACTTTTCAAAACGTGTTTTTCAGCCCGAAATAAACGCGTTTTTTCAGACAGCTGTATCCCTATGTAACTGCAAGGCTCAGAAGAGCCCACACACTCAGGTCTTAACCCCAGTGTGCTGAAAGTGTCAAAACATGTTTTTCAGCAGAAATAAACATGTTTCTGCAAGTTTGGTCAACCCCATGTAAGTTATGGGGCAGTAACAGCACACTTTTCAAAACGTGTTTTTCAGCCCGAAATAAACGCGTTTTTTCAGACAGCTGTATCCCTATGTAACTGCAAGGCTCAGAAGAGTCCACACACTCCGGTCTTAACCCCAGTGTGCTGAAAGTGTCAAAACATGTTTTTCAGCAGAAATAAACATGTTTCTGCAAGTTTGGTCAACCCCATGTAAGTTATGGGTCAGTAACAGCTCACTTTTCAAAACGTGTTTTTCAGCCCGAAATAAACACGTTTTTTCAGACAGCTGTATCCCTATGTAACTGCAAGCCTCAGAAGAGCCCACACACTCAGGTCTTAACCCCACTGTGCTGAAAGTGTCAAAACATGTTTATCAGCAGACATAAACATGTTTCTGCAAGTTTGGTCAACCCCATGTAAGTTATGGGTCAGTAACAGCTCACTTTTCAAAACGTGTTTTTCAGCCCGAAATAAACGCGTTTTTTCAGACAGCTGTATCCCTATGTAACTGCATGGCTCAGAAGAGCCCACACACTCAGGTCTTAACCCCAGTGTGCTGAAAGTGTCAAAACGTGTTTTTCAGCAGAAATAAACATGTTTCTGCAAGTTTGGTCAACCCCATGTAAGTTATGGGGCAGTAACAGCACACTTTTCAAAACGTGCTTTTCAGCCCGATATAAACACGTTTTTTCAGACAGCTGTATCTCTATGTAACTGCAAGGCTCAGAAGAGCCCACACACTCAGGTCTTAACCCCAGTGTGCTGAAAGTGTCAAAATGTGTTTTTCAGCAGAAATAAACATGTTTCTGCAAGTTTGGTCAACCCCATGTAAGTTATGGGTCAGTAACAGCTCACTTTTCAAAACGTGTTTATCAGCCCGAAATAAACGCGTTTTTTCAGACAGCTGTATCCCTATGTAACTGCAAGGCTCAGAAGAGCCCACACACTCAGGTCTTAACCCCAGTGTGCTGAAAGTGTCAAAACATGTTTTTCAGCAGAAATAAACATGTTTCTGCAAGTATGGTCAACCCCATGTAACTTATGGGGCAGTAACAGCTCACTTTTCAAAACGTGTTTTTCAGCCCGAAATAAACGCGTTTTTTCAGACAGCTGTATCCCTATGTAACTGCAAGGCTCAGAAGAGCCCACACACTCAGGTCTCAACCCCAGTGTGCTGAAAGTGTCAAAACGTGTTTTTCAGCAGAAATAAACATGTTTCTGCAAGTTTGGTCAACCCCATGTAAGTTATGGGGCAGTAACAGCACACTTTTCAAAACGTGTTTTTCAGCCCGAAATAAACGCATTTTTTCAGACAGCTGTATCCCTATGTAACTGCAAGGCTCAGAAGAGCCCACACACTCAGGTCTTAACCCTAGTGTGCTGAAAGTGTCAAAACATGTTTTTCAGCAGAAATAAACGTGTTTCTGCAAGTTTGGTCAACCCCATGTAACTTATGGGTCAGTAACAGCTCACTTTTCAAAACGTGTTTTTCAGCCCGAAATAAATGCGTTTTTTCAGATAGCTGTTACCCTATGTAACTGCAAGGCTCAGAAGAGCCCACACACTCAGGTCTTAACCCCAGTGCGCTGAAAGTGTCAAAACATGTTTTTCAGCAGAAATAAACATGTTTCTGCAAGTTTGGTCAACCCCATGTACGTTATGGGTCAGTAACAGCTCACTTTTCAAAATGTGTTTTTCAGCCCGAAATAAACGCGTTTTTTCAGACAGCTGTATCCCTATGTATCTGCAAGGCTCAGAAGAGCCCACACACTCAGGTCTTAACCCCAGTGTGCTGAAAGTGTCAAAACATGTTTTTCAGCAGAAATAAACATGTTTCTGCAAGTTTGGTCAACCCCATGTAAGTTATGGGTCAGTAACAGCTCACTTTTCAAAACGTGTTTTTCAGCCCGAAATAAACTCGTTTTTTCAGACAGCTGTATCTCTATGTAACTGCAAGGCTCAGAAGAGCCCACACACTCAGGTCTTAACCCCAGTGTGCTGAAAGTGTCAAAATGTGTTTTTCAGCAGAAATAAACATGTTTCTGCAAGTTTGGTCAACCCCATGTAACTTATGGGGCAGTAACAGCTCACTTTTCAAAACGTGTTTTTCAGCCCGAAATAAACGCGTTTTTTCAGACAGCTGTATCCCTATGTAACTGCAAGGCTCAGAAGAGCCCACACACTCAGGTCTTAACCCCAGTGTGCTGAAAGTGTCAAAACATGTTTTTCAGCAGAAATAAACATGTTTCTGCAAGTTTGGTCAACCCCATGTAACTTATGGGGCAGTAACAGCTCACTTTTCAAAACATGTTTTTCAGCCCGAAATAAACGCGTTTTTTCAGACAGCTGTATCCCTATGTAACTGCAAGGTTCAGAAGAGCCCACACACTCCGGTCTTAACCCCAGTGTGCTGAAAGTGTCAAAACATGTTTTTCAGCAGAAATAAACATGTTTCTGCAAGTTTGGTCAACCCCATGTAACTTATGGGGCAGTAACAGCTCACTTTTCAAAACGTTTTTTTCAGGCCAAAATAAACGCGTTTTTTCAGACAGCTGTATCCCTATGTAACTGCAAGGCTCAGAAGAGCACACACTCTCAGGTCTTAACCCTAGTGTGCTGAAAGTGTCAAAACATGTTTTTCAGCAGAAATAAACATGTTTCTGCAAGTTTGGTCAACCCCATGTAAGTTATGGGTCAGTAACAGCTCACTTTTCAAAACGTGTTTTTCAGCCCGAAATAAACGCGTTTTTTCAGACAGCTGTATCCCTATGTAACTGCAAGGCTCAGAAGAGCCCACACACTCAGGTCTTAACCCCAGTGTGCTGAAAGTGTCAAAACATGTTTTTCAGCAGAAATAAACATGTTTCTTTAAGTTTGGTCAACCCCATGTAAGTTATGGGGCAGTAACAGCACACTTTTCAAAACGTGTTTTTCAGCCCGAAATAAACGCGTTTTTTCAGACAGCTGTATCCCTATGTAACTGCAAGGCTCAGAAGAGCCCACACACTCAGGTCTTAACCCCAGTGTGCTGAAAGTGTCAAAACATGTTTTTCAGCAGAAATAAACATGTTTCTGCAAGTTTGGTCAACCCCATGTAAGTTATGGGTCAGTAACAGCTCACTTTTCAAAACGTGTTTTTCAGCCCGAAATAAACGCGTTTTTTCAGACAGCTGTATCCCTATGTAACTGCAAGGCTCAGAAGAGCCCACACACTCAGGTCTTAACCCCAGTGTGCTGAAAGTGTCAAAACATGTTTTTCAGCAGAAATAAACATGTTTCTGCAAGTTTGGTCAACCCCATGTAAGTTATGGGGCAGTAACAGCACACTTTTCAAAACGTGTTTTTCAGCCCGAAATAAACGCGTTTTTTCAGACAGCTGTATCCCTATGTAACTGCAAGGCTCAGAAGAGTCCACACACTCCGGTCTTAACCCCAGTGTGCTGAAAGTGTCAAAACATGTTTTTCAGCAGAAATAAACATGTTTCTGCAAGTTTGGTCAACCCCATGTAAGTTATGGGTCAGTAACAGCTCACTTTTCAAAACGTGTTTTTCAGCCCGAAATAAACACGTTTTTTCAGACAGCTGTATCCCTATGTAACTGCAAGCCTCAGAAGAGCCCACACACTCAGGTCTTAACCCCACTGTGCTGAAAGTGTCAAAACATGTTTATCAGCAGACATAAACATGTTTCTGCAAGTTTGGTCAACCCCATGTAAGTTATGGGTCAGTAACAGCTCACTTTTCAAAACGTGTTTTTCAGCCCGAAATAAACGCGTTTTTTCAGACAGCTGTATCCCTATGTAACTGCATGGCTCAGAAGAGCCCACACACTCAGGTCTTAACCCCAGTGTGCTGAAAGTGTCAAAACGTGTTTTTCAGCAGAAATAAACATGTTTCTGCAAGTTTGGTCAACCCCATGTAAGTTATGGGGCAGTAACAGCACACTTTTCAAAACGTGCTTTTCAGCCCGATATAAACACGTTTTTTCAGACAGCTGTATCCCTATGTAACTGCAAGGCTCAGAAGAGCCCACACACTCAGGTCTTAACCCCAGTGTGCTGAAAGTGTCAAAACATGTTTTTCAGCAGAAATAAACATGTTTCTGCAAGTTTGGTCAACCCCATGTAACTTATGGGGCAGTAACAGCTCACTTTTCAAAACGTGTTTTTCAGCCCGAAATAAACGCGTTTTTTCAGACAGCTGTATCCCTATGTAACTGCAAGGCTCAGAAGAGCCCACACACTCAGGTCTCAACCCCACTGTGCTGAAAGTGTCAAAACATGTTTTTCAGCAGAAATAAACATGTTTCTGCAAGTTTGGTCAACCCCATATAAGTTAGGGGTCAGTAACAGCTCACTTTTCAAAACGTGTTTTTCAGCCCGAAATAAACACGTTTTTTCAGACAGCTGTATCCCTATGTAACTGCAAGGCTCAGAAGAGCCCACACACTCAGGTCTTAACCCCAGTGTGCTGAAAGTGTCAAAACGTGTTTTTCAGCAGAAATAAACATGTTTCTGCAAGTTTGGTCAACCCCATGTAAGTTATGGGGCAGTAACAGCACACTTTTCAAAACGTGTTTTTCAGCCCGAAATAAACGCGTTTTTTCAGACAGCTGTATCCCTATGTAACTGCAAGGCTCAGAAGAGCCCACACACTCAGGTCTTAACCCTAGTGTGCTGAAAGTGTCAAAACATGTTTTTCAGCAGAAATAAACGTGTTTCTGCAAGTTTGGTCAACCCCATGTAACTTATGGGTCAGTAACAGCTCACTTTTCAAAACGTGTTTTTCAGCCCGAAATAAATGCGTTTTTTCAGATAGCTGTTACCCTATGTAACTGCAAGGCTCAGAAGAGCCCACACACTCAGGTCTTAACCCCAGTGCGCTGAAAGTGTCAAAACATGTTTTTCAGCAGAAATAAACATGTTTCTGCAAGTTTGGTCAACCCCATGTACGTTATGGGTCAGTAACAGCTCACTTTTCAAAATGTGTTTTTCAGCCCGAAATAAACGCGTTTTTTCAGACAGCTGTATCCCTATGTATCTGCAAGGCTCAGAAGAGCCCACACACTCAGGTCTTAACCCCAGTGTGCTGAAAGTGTCAAAACATGTTTTTCAGCAGAAATAAACATGTTTCTGCAAGTTTGGTCAACCCCATGTAAGTTATGGGTCAGTAACAGCTCACTTTTCAAAACGTGTTTTTCAGCCCGAAATAAACGCGTTTTTTCAGACAACTGTATCCCTATGTAACTGCAAGGCTCAGAAGAGCCCACACACTCAGGTCTTAACCCCAGTGTGCTGACAGTGTCAAAACGTGTTTTTCAGCAGAAATAAACATGTTTCTGCAAGTTTGGTCTACCCCATGTAAGTTATGAGTCAGAAACAGCTCACTTTTCAAAACGTGTTTTTCAGCCCGAAATAATCGCGTTTTTTCAGACAGCTGTATCCCTATATAACTGCAAGGCTCAGAAGAGCCCACACACTCAGGTCTTAACCCCAGTGTGCTGAAAGTGTCAAAACATGTTTTTCAGCAGAAATAAACATGTTTCTGCAAGTTTGGTCAACCCCATGTAAGTTATGGGTCAGTAACAGCTCACTTTTCAAAATGTGTTTTTCAGCCCGAAATAAACGCGTTTTTTCAGACAGCTGTATCCCTATGTATCTGCAAGGCTCAGAAGAGCCCACACACTCAGGTCTTAACCCCAGTGTGCTGAAAGTGTCAAAACATGTTTTTCAGCAGAAATAAACATGTTTCTGCAAGTTTGGTCAACCCCATGTAAGTTATGGGTCAGTAACAGCTCACTTTTCAAAACGTGTTTTTCAGCCCGAAATAAATGCGTTTTTTCAGACAACTGTATCCCTATGTAACTGCAAGGCTCAGAAGAGCCCACACACTCAGGTCTTAACCCCAGTGTGCTGACAGTGTCAAAACGTGTTTTTCAGCAGAAATAAACATGTTTCTGCAAGTTTGGTCAACCCCATGTAAGTTATGAGTCAGAAACAGCTCACTTTTCAAAACGTGTTTTTCAGCCCGAAATAATCGCGTTTTTTCAGACAGCTGTATCCCTATATAACTGCAAGGCTCAGAAGAGCCCACACACTCAGGTCTTAACCCCAGTGTGCTGAAAGTGTCAAAACATGTTTTTCAGCAGAAATAAACATGTTTCTGCAAGTTTGGTCAACCCCATGTAACTTATGGGGCAGTAACAGCTCACTTTTCAAAACGTGTTTTTCAGCCCGAAATAAACGCGTTTTTTCAGACAGCTGTATCCCTATGTAACTCCATGGCTCAGAAGAGCCCACACACTCAGGTCTTAACCCCGTTGTGCTGAAAGTGTCAAAACGTGTTTTTCAGCAGAAATAAACATGTTTCTGCAAGTTTGGTCAACCCCATGTAAGTTATGGGGCAGTAACAGCTCACTTTTCAAAACGTGTTTTTCAGCCCGAAATAAACGTGTTTTTTCAGACAGCTGTATCCCTATGTAACTGCAAGGCTCAGAAGAGCCCACACACTCAGGTCTTAACCCCAGTGTGCTGAAAGTGACAAAACATGTTTTTCAGCAGAAATAAACATGTTTCTGCAATTTTGGTCAACCCCATGTAACTTATGGGGCAGTAACAGCTCACTTTTCAAAACGTGTTTTTCAGCCCGAAATAAACACGTTTTTTCAGACAGCTGTATCCCTATGTAACTGCAAGCCTCAGAAGAGCCCACACACTCAGGTCTTAACCCCACTGTGCTGAAAGTGTCAAAACATGTTTTTCAGCAGACATAAACATGTTTCTGCAAGTTTGGTCAACCCCATGTAAGTTATGGGTCAGTAACAGCTCACTTTTCAAAACGTGTTTTTCAGCCCGAAATAAACGCGTTTTTTCAGACAACTGTATCCCTATGTAACTGCAAGGCTCAGAAGAGCCCACACACTCAGGTCTTAACCCCAGTGTGCTGACAGTGTCAAAACGTGTTTTTCAGCAGAAATAAACATGTTTCTGCAAGTTTGGTCAACCCCATGTAAGTTATCAGTCAGACACAGCTCACTTTTCAAAACGTGTTTTTCAGCCCGAAATAATCGCGTTTTTTCAGACAGCTGTATCCCTATATAACTGCAAGGCTCAGAAGAGCCCACACACTCAGGTCTTAACCCCAGTGTGCTGAAAGTGTCAAAACATGTTTTTCAGCAGAAATAAACATGTTTCTGCAAGTTTGGTCAACCCCATGTAACTTATGGGGCAGTAACAGCTCACTTTTCAAAACGTGTTTTTCAGCCCGAAATAAACGCGTTTTTTCAGACAGCTGTATCCCTATGTAGCTGCAAGGTTCAGAAGAGCCCACACACTCCGGTCTTAACCCCAGTGTGCTGAAAGTGTCAAAACATGTTTTTCAGCAGAAATAAACATGTTTCTGCAAGTTTGGTCAACCCCATGTAACTTATGGGGCAGTAACAGATCACTTTTCAAAACGTGTTTTTCAGGCCAAAATAAACGCGTTTTTTCAGACAGCTGTATCCCTATGTAACTGCAAGGCTCAGAAGAGCCCACACACTCAGGTCTCAACCCCACTGTGCTGAAAGTGTCAAAACATGTTTTTCAGCAGAAATAAACATGTTTCTGCAAGTTTGGTCAACCCCATATAAGTTAGGGGTCAGTAACAGCTCACTTTTCAAAACGTGTTTTTCAGCCCGAAATAAACACGTTTTTTCAGACAGCTGTATCCCTATGTAACTGCAAGGCTCAGAAGAGCCCACACACTCAGGTCTTAACCCCAGTGTGCTGAAAGTGTCAAAACGTGTTTTTCAGCAGAAATAAACATGTTTCTGCAAGTTTGGTCAACCCCATGTAAGTTATGGGGCAGTAACAGCACACTTTTCAAAACGTGTTTTTCAGCCCGAAATAAACACGTTTTTTCAGACAGCTGTATCCCTATGTAAGTGCAAGGCTCAGAAGAGCCCACACACTCAGGTCTTAACCCCAGTGTGCTGAAAGTGTCAAAACATGTTTTTCAGCAGAAATAAACATGTTTCTGCAAGTTTGGTCAACCCCATGTAAGTTATGGGGTAGTAACAGCACACTTTTCAAAACGTGTTTTTCAGCCCGAAATAAACGCGTTTTTTCAGACAGCTGTATCCCTATGTAACTGCAAGGCTCAGAAGAGCCCACACACTCAGGTCTTAACCCTAGTGTGCTGAAAGTGTCAAAACATGTTTTTCAGCAGAAATAAACGTGTTTCTGCAAGTTTGGTCAACCCCATGTAACTTATGGGTCAGTAACAGCTCACTTTTCAAAACGTGTTTTTCAGCCCGAAATAAATGCGTTTTTTCAGATAGCTGTTACCCTATGTAACTGCAAGGCTCAGAAGAGCCCACACACTCAGGTCTTAACCCCAGTGCGCTGAAAGTGTCAAAACATGTTTTTCAGCAGAAATAAACATGTTTCTGCAAGTTTGGTCAACCCCATGTAAGTTATGGGTCAGTAACAGCTCACTTTTCAAAACGTGTTTTTCGGCCCGAAATAAACGCGTTTTTTCAGACAGCTGTATCCCTTTGTAACTGCAAGGCTCAGAAGAGCCCACACACTCAGGTCTTAACCCCAGTGTGCTGAAAGTGTCAAAACATGTTTTTCAGCAGAAATAAACATGTTTCTGCAAGTTTGGTCAACCCCATGTAACTTATGGGGCAGTAACAGCTCACTTTTCAAAACGTGTTTTTCAGCCCGAAATAAACGCGTTTTTTCAGACAGCTGTATCCCTATGTAACTGCAAGGCTCAGAAGAGCCCACACACTCAGGTCTCAACCCCACTGTGCTGAAAGTGTCAAAACGTGTTTTTCAGCAGAAATTAACATGTTTCTGCAAGTTTGGTCAACCCCATGTAAGTTACGGGTCAGTAACAGCTCACTTTTCAAAACGTGTTTTTCAGCCCGAAATAAACGCGTTTTTTCAGACAGCTGTATCCCTATGTAACTGCAAGGCTCAGAAGAGCCCACACACTCAGGTCTTAACCCCAGTGTGCTGAAAGTGTCAAAACGTGTTTTTCAGCAGAAATAAACATGTTTCTGCAAGTTTGGTCAACCCCATGTAAGTTATGGGGCAGTAACAGCACACTTTTCAAAACGTGTTTTTCAGCCCGAAATAAATGCGTTTTTTCAGACAGCTGTATCCCTATGTAACTGCAAGGCTCAGAAGAGCCCACACACTCAGGTCTTAACCCCAGTGTGCTGAAAGTGTCAAAACATGTTTTTCAGCAGAAATAAACATGTTTCTGCAATTTTGGTCAACCCCATGTAACTTATGGGGCAGTAACAGCTCACTTTTCAAAACGTGTTTTTCAGCCCGAAATAAACACGTTTTTTCAGACAGCTGTATCCCTATGTAACTGCAAGCCTCAGAAGAGCCCACACACTCAGGTCTTAACCCCACTGTGCTGAAAGTGTCAAAACATGTTTTTCAGCAGAAATAAACATGTTTCTGCAAGTTTGGTCAACCCCATGTAAGTAATGGGTCAGTAACAGCTCACTTTTCAAAACGTGTTTTTCAGCACGAAATAAACGCGTTTTTTCAGACAGCTGTATCCCTATGTAACTGCAAGGCTCAAAAGAGCCCACACACTCAGGTCTTAACCCCAGTGTGCTGAAAGTGTCAAAACATGTTTTTCAGCAGAAATAAACATGTTTCTGTAAGTTTGGTCAACCCCATGTAAGTTATGGGGCAGTAACAGCACACTTTTCAAAACGTGTTTTTCAGCCAGAAATAAACGCGTTTTTTCAGACAGCTGTATCCCTATGTAACTGCAAGGCTCAGAAGAGCCCACACACTCAGGTCTTAACCCCAGTGTGCTGAAAGTGTCAAAACATGTTTTTCAGCAGAAATAAACATGTTTCTGCAAGTTTGGTCAACCCCATGTAAGTTATGGGTCAGTAACAGCTCACTTTTCAAAACGTGTTTTTCAGCCCGAAATAAACGCGTTTTTTCAGACAGCTGTATCCCTTGTAACTGCAAGGCTCAGAAGAGCCCACACACTCAGGTCTTAACCCCAGTGTGCTGAAAGTGACAAAACATGTTTATCAGCAGAAATAAACATGTTTCTGCAAGTTTGGTCAACCCCATGTAAGTTATGGGGCAGTAACAGCACACTTTTCAAAACGTGTTTTTCAGCCCGAAATAAACGCGTTTTTTCAGACAGCTGTATCCCTATGTTACTGCAAGGCTCAGAAGAGCCCACACACTCAGGTCTTAACCCCAGTGTGCTGAAAGTGTCAAAACATGTTTTTCAGCAGAAATAAACATGTTTCTGCAAGTTTGGTCAACCCCATGTAAGTTATGGGTCAGTAACAGCTCACTTTTCAAAACGTGTTTTTCAGCCCGAAATAAACGCGTTTTTTCAGACAGCTGTATCCCTTTGTAACTGCAAGGCTCAGAAGAGCCCACACACTCAGGTCTTAACCCCAGTGTGCTGAAAGTGTCAAAACATGTTTTTCAGCAGAAATAAACATGTTTCTGCAAGTTTGGTCAACCCCATGTAACTTATGGGGCAGTAACAGCTCACTTTTCAAAACGTGTTTTTCAGGCCAAAATAAACGCGTATTTTCAGACAGTTGTATCCCTATGTAACTGCAAGGCTCAGAAGAGCCCACACACTCAGGTCTTAACCCCAGTGTGCTGAAAGTGTCAAAACATGTTTTTCAGCAGAAATAAACATGTTTCTGCAATTTTGGTCAACCCCATGTAACTTATGGGGCAGTAACAGCTCACTTTTCAAGACGTGTTTTTCAGCCCGAAACAAACACGTTTTTTCAGACAGCTGTATCCCTATGTAACTGCAAGCCTCAGAAGAGCCCACACACTCAGGTCTTAACCCCACTGTGCTGAAAGTGTCAAAACATGTTTTTCAGCAGAAATAAACATGTTTCTGCAAGTTTGGTCAACCCCATGTAAGTTATGGGTCAGTAACAGCTCACTTTTCAAAATGTGTTTTTCAGCCCGAAATAAACGCGTTTTTTCAGACAGCTGTATCCCTATGTAACTGCAAGGCTCAGAAGAGCCCACACACTCAGGTCTTAACCCCAGTGTGCTGAAAGTGTCAGAACATGTTTTTCAGCAGACATAAACATGTTTTTGCAAGTTTGGTCAACCCCATGTAAGTTATGGATCAGTAACAGCTCACATTTCAAAACGTGTTTTTCAGCCCGAAATAAACGTGTTTTTTCAGACAGCTGTATCCCTATGTAACTGCAAGGCTCAGAAGAGCCCACACACTCAGGTCTTAACCCCAGTGTGCTGAAAGTGTCAAAACGTGTTTTTCAGCAGAAATAAACATGTTTCTGCAAGTTTGGTCAACCCCATGTAAGTTATGGGGCAGTAATAGCACACTTTTCAAAACGTGTTTTTCAGCCCGAAATAAACACGTTTTTTCAGACAGCTGTATCTCTATGTACCTGCAAGGCTCAGAAGAGCCCACACACTCAGGTCTTAACCCCAGTGCCCTGAAAGTGTCAAAACATGTTTTTCAGCAGAAATAAACATGTTTCTGCAAGTTTGGTCAACCCCATGTAAGTTATGGGGTAGTAACAGCACACTTTTCAAAACGTGTTTTTCAGCCCGAAATAAACGCGTTTTTTCAGACAGCTGTATCCCTATGTAACTGCAAGGCTCAGAAGAGCCCACACACTCAGGTCTTAACCCTAGTGTGCTGAAAGTGTCAAAACATGTTTTTCAGCAGAAATAAACGTGTTTCTGCAAGTTTGGTCAACCCCATGTAACTTATGGGTCAGTAACAGCTCACTTTTCAAAACGTGTTTTTCAGCCCGAAATAAATGCGTTTTTTCAGATAGCTTTTACCCTATGTAACTGCAAGGCTCAGAAGAGCCCACACACTCAGGTCTTAACCCCAGTGCGCTGAAAGTGTCAAAACATGTTTTTCAGCAGAAATAAACATGTTTCTGCAAGTTTGGTCAACCCCATGTACGTTATGGGTCAGTAACAGCTCACTTTTCAAAATGTGTTTTTCAGCCCGAAATAAACGCGTTTTTTCAGACAGCTGTATCCCTATGTATCTGCAAGGCTCAGAAGAGCCCACACACTCAGGTCTTAACCCCAGTGTGCTGAAAGTGTCAAAACATGTTTTTCAGCAGAAATAAACATGTTTCTGCAAGTTTGGTCAACCCCATGTAAGTTATGGGTCAGTAACAGCTCACTTTTCAAAACGTGTTTTTCAGCCCGAAATAAACGCGTTTTTTCAGACAACTGTATCCCTATGTAACTGCAAGGCTCAGAAGAGCCCACACACTCAGGTCTTAACCCCAGTGTGCTGACAGTGTCAAAACGTGTTTTTCAGCAGAAATAAACATGTTTCTGCAAGTTTGGTCAACCCCATGTAAGTTATCAGTCAGAAACAGCTCACTTTTCAAAACGTGTTTTTCAGCCCGAAATAATCGCGTTTTTTCAGACAGCTGTATCCCTATGTATCTGCAAGGCTCAGAAGAGCCCACACACTCAGGTCTTAACCCCAGTGTGCTGAAAGTGTCAAAACATGTTTTTCAGCAGAAATAAACATGTTTCTGCAAGTTTGGTCAACCCCATGTAACTTATGGGGCAGTAACAGCTCACTTTTCAAAACGTGTTTTTCAGCCCGAAATAAACGCGTTTTTTCAGACAGCTGTATCCCTATGTAACTGCAAGGCTCAGAAGAGCCCACACACTCAGGTCTTAACCCCAGTGTGCTGAAAGTGTCAAAACATGTTTTTCAGCAGAAATAAACATGTTTCTGCAAGTTTGGTCAACCCCATGTAAGTTATGGGTCAGTAACAGCTCACTTTTCAAAACGTGTTTTTCAGCCCGAAATAAACGCGTTTTTTCAGACAGCTGTATCCCTTTGTAACTGCAAGGCTCAGAAGAGCCCACACACTCAGGTCTTAACCCCAGTGTGCTGAAAGTGTCAAAACATGTTTTTCAGCAGAAATAAACATGTTTCTGCAATTTTGGTCAACCCCATGTAACTTATGGGGCAGTAACAGCTCACTTTTCAAGACGTGTTTTTCAGCCCGAAACAAACACGTTTTTTCAGACAGCTGTATCCCTATGTAACTGCAAGCCTCAGAAGAGCCCACACACTCAGGTCTTAACCCCACTGTGCTGAAAGTGTCAAAACATGTTTTTCAGCAGAAATAAACATGTTTCTGCAAGTTTGGTCAACCCCACGTAAGTTATGGGTCAGTAACAGCTCACTTTTCAAAATGTGTTTTTCAGCCCGAAATAATCGCGTTTTTTCAGACAGCTGTATCCCTATATAACTGCAAGGCTCAGAAGAGCCCACACACTCAGGTCTTAACCCCAGTGTGCTGAAAGTGTCAAAATGTGTTTTTCAGCAGAAATAAACATGTTTCTGCAAGTTTGGTCAACCCCATGTAAGTTATGGGGCAGTAACAGCACACTTTTCAAAACGTGTTTTTCAGCCCGAAATAAACGCGTTTTTTCAGACAGCTGTATCCCTATGTAACTGCAAGGCTCAGAAGAGCCCACACACTCAGGTCTTAACCCCAGTGTGCTGAAAGAGTCAAAACATGTTTTTCAGCAAAAATAAACATGATTCTGCAAGTTTGGTCAACCCCATGTAAGTTATGGGTCAGTAACAGCTCACTTTTCAAAACGTGTTTTTCGGCCCGAAATAAACGCGTTTTTTCAGACAGCTGTATCCCTTTGTAACTGCAAGGCTCAGAAGAGCCCACACACTCAGGTCTTAACCCCAGTGTGCTGAAAGTGTCAAAACATGTTTTTCAGCAGAAATAAACATGTTTCTGCAAGTTTGGTCAACCCCATGTAACTTATGGGGCAGTAACAGCTCACTTTTCAAAACGTGTTTTTCAGCCCGAAATAAACGCGTTTTTTCAGACAGCTGTATCCCTATGTAACTGCAAGGCTCAGAAGAGCCCACACACTCAGGTCTCAACCCCACTGTGCTGAAAGTGTCAAAACGTGTTTTTCAGCAGAAATTAACATGTTTCTGCAAGTTTGGTCAACCCCATGTAAGTTACGGGTCAGTAACAGCTCACTTTTCAAAACGTGTTTTTCAGCCCGAAATAAACGCGTTTTTTCAGACAGCTGTATCCCTATGTAACTGCAAGGCTCAGAAGAGCCCACACACTCAGGTCTTAACCCCAGTGTGCTGAAAGTGTCAAAACGTGTTTTTCAGCAGAAATAAACATGTTTCTGCAAGTTTGGTCAACCCCATGTAAGTTATGGGGCAGTAACAGCACACTTTTCAAAACGTGTTTTTCAGCCCGAAATAAATGCGTTTTTTCAGACAGCTGTATCCCTATGTAACTGCAAGGCTCAGAAGAGCCCACACACTCAGGTCTTAACCCCAGTGTGCTGAAAGTGTCAAAACATGTTTTTCAGCAGAAATAAACATGTTTCTGCAATTTTGGTCAACCCCATGTAACTTATGGGGCAGTAACAGCTCACTTTTCAAAACGTGTTTTTCAGCCCGAAATAAACACGTTTTTTCAGACAGCTGTATCCCTATGTAACTGCAAGCCTCAGAAGAGCCCACACACTCAGGTCTTAACCCCACTGTGCTGAAAGTGTCAAAACATGTTTTTCAGCAGAAATAAACATGTTTCTGCAAGTTTGGTCAACCCCATGTAAGTAATGGGTCAGTAACAGCTCACTTTTCAAAACGTGTTTTTCAGCACGAAATAAACGCGTTTTTTCAGACAGCTGTATCCCTATGTAACTGCAAGGCTCAAAAGAGCCCACACACTCAGGTCTTAACCCCAGTGTGCTGAAAGTGTCAAAACATGTTTTTCAGCAGAAATAAACATGTTTCTGTAAGTTTGGTCAACCCCATGTAAGTTATGGGGCAGTAACAGCACACTTTTCAAAACGTGTTTTTCAGCCAGAAATAAACGCGTTTTTTCAGACAGCTGTATCCCTATGTAACTGCAAGGCTCAGAAGAGCCCACACACTCAGGTCTTAACCCCAGTGTGCTGAAAGTGTCAAAACATGTTTTTCAGCAGAAATAAACATGTTTCTGCAAGTTTGGTCAACCCCATGTAAGTTATGGGTCAGTAACAGCTCACTTTTCAAAACGTGTTTTTCAGCCCGAAATAAACGCGTTTTTTCAGACAGCTGTATCCCTTGTAACTGCAAGGCTCAGAAGAGCCCACACACTCAGGTCTTAACCCCAGTGTGCTGAAAGTGACAAAACATGTTTATCAGCAGAAATAAACATGTTTCTGCAAGTTTGGTCAACCCCATGTAAGTTATGGGGCAGTAACAGCACACTTTTCAAAACGTGTTTTTCAGCCCGAAATAAACGCGTTTTTTCAGACAGCTGTATCCCTATGTTACTGCAAGGCTCAGAAGAGCCCACACACTCAGGTCTTAACCCCAGTGTGCTGAAAGTGTCAAAACATGTTTTTCAGCAGAAATAAACATGTTTCTGCAAGTTTGGTCAACCCCATGTAAGTTATGGGTCAGTAACAGCTCACTTTTCAAAACGTGTTTTTCAGCCCGAAATAAACGCGTTTTTTCAGACAGCTGTATCCCTTTGTAACTGCAAGGCTCAGAAGAGCCCACACACTCAGGTCTTAACCCCAGTGTGCTGAAAGTGTCAAAACATGTTTTTCAGCAGAAATAAACATGTTTCTGCAAGTTTGGTCAACCCCATGTAACTTATGGGGCAGTAACAGCTCACTTTTCAAAACGTGTTTTTCAGGCCAAAATAAACGCGTATTTTCAGACAGTTGTATCCCTATGTAACTGCAAGGCTCAGAAGAGCCCACACACTCAGGTCTTAACCCCAGTGTGCTGAAAGTGTCAAAACATGTTTTTCAGCAGAAATAAACATGTTTCTGCAATTTTGGTCAACCCCATGTAACTTATGGGGCAGTAACAGCTCACTTTTCAAGACGTGTTTTTCAGCCCGAAACAAACACGTTTTTTCAGACAGCTGTATCCCTATGTAACTGCAAGCCTCAGAAGAGCCCACACACTCAGGTCTTAACCCCACTGTGCTGAAAGTGTCAAAACATGTTTTTCAGCAGAAATAAACATGTTTCTGCAAGTTTGGTCAACCCCATGTAAGTTATGGGTCAGTAACAGCTCACTTTTCAAAATGTGTTTTTCAGCCCGAAATAAACGCGTTTTTTCAGACAGCTGTATCCCTATGTAACTGCAAGGCTCAGAAGAGCCCACACACTCAGGTCTTAACCCCAGTGTGCTGAAAGTGTCAGAACATGTTTTTCAGCAGACATAAACATGTTTTTGCAAGTTTGGTCAACCCCATGTAAGTTATGGATCAGTAACAGCTCACATTTCAAAACGTGTTTTTCAGCCCGAAATAAACGTGTTTTTTCAGACAGCTGTATCCCTATGTAACTGCAAGGCTCAGAAGAGCCCACACACTCAGGTCTTAACCCCAGTGTGCTGAAAGTGTCAAAACGTGTTTTTCAGCAGAAATAAACATGTTTCTGCAAGTTTGGTCAACCCCATGTAAGTTATGGGGCAGTAACAGCACACTTTTCAAAACGTGTTTTTCAGCCCGAAATAAACGCGTTTTTTCAGACAGCTGTATCCCTATGTAACTGCAAGGCTCAGAAGAGCCCACACACTCAGGTCTTAACCCTAGTGTGCTGAAAGTGTCAAAACATGTTTTTCAGCAGAAATAAACGTGTTTCTGCAAGTTTGGTCAACCCCATGTAACTTATGGGTCAGTAACAGCTCACTTTTCAAAACGTGTTTTTCAGCCCGAAATAAATGCGTTTTTTCAGATAGCTGTTACCCTATGTAACTGCAAGGCTCAGAAGAGCCCACACACTCAGGTCTTAACCCCAGTGCGCTGAAAGTGTCAAAACATGTTTTTCAGCAGAAATAAACATGTTTCTGCAAGTTTGGTCAACCCCATGTACGTTATGGGTCAGTAACAGCTCACTTTTCAAAATGTGTTTTTCAGCCCGAAATAAACGCGTTTTTTCAGACAGCTGTATCCCTATGTATCTGCAAGGCTCAGAAGAGCCCACACACTCAGGTCTTAACCCCAGTGTGCTGAAAGTGTCAAAACATGTTTTTCAGCAGAAATAAACATGTTTCTGCAAGTTTGGTCAACCCCATGTAAGTTATGGTTCAGTAACAGCTCACTTTTCAAAACGTGTTTTTCAGCCCGAAATAAACGCGTTTTTTCAGACAACTGTATCCCTATGTAACTGCAAGGCTCAGAAGAGCCCACACACTCAGGTCTTAACCCCAGTGTGCTGACAGTGTCAAAACGTGTTTTTCAGCAGAAATAAACATGTTTCTGCAAGTTTGGTCAACCCCATGTAAGTTATCAGTCAGAAACAGCTCACTTTTCAAAACGTGTTTTTCAGCCCGAAATAATCGCGTTTTTTCAGACAGCTGTATCCCTATGTATCTGCAAGGCTCAGAAGAGCCCACACACTCAGGTCTTAACCCCAGTGTGCTGAAAGTGTCAAAACATGTTTTTCAGCAGAAATAAACATGTTTCTGCAAGTTTGGTCAACCCCATGTAACTTATGGGGCAGTAACAGCTCACTTTTCAAAACGTGTTTTTCAGCCCGAAATAAACGCGTTTTTTCAGACAGCTGTATCCCTATGTAACTGCAAGGCTCAGAAGAGCCCACACACTCAGGTCTTAACCCCAGTGTGCTGAAAGTGTCAAAACATGTTTTTCAGCAGAAATAAACATGTTTCTGCAAGTTTGGTCAACCCCATGTAAGTTATGGGTCAGTAACAGCTCACTTTTCAAAACGTGTTTTTCAGCCCGAAATAAACGCGTTTTTTCAGACAGCTGTATCCCTTTGTAACTGCAAGGCTCAGAAGAGCCCACACACTCAGGTCTTAACCCCAGTGTGCTGAAAGTGTCAAAACATGTTTTTCAGCAGAAATAAACATGTTTCTGCAATTTTGGTCAACCCCATGTAACTTATGGGGCAGTAACAGCTCACTTTTCAAGACGTGTTTTTCAGCCCGAAACAAACACGTTTTTTCAGACAGCTGTATCCCTATGTAACTGCAAGCCTCAGAAGAGCCCACACACTCAGGTCTTAACCCCACTGTGCTGAAAGTGTCAAAACATGTTTTTCAGCAGAAATAAACATGTTTCTGCAAGTTTGGTCAACCCCACGTAAGTTATGGGTCAGTAACAGCTCACTTTTCAAAATGTGTTTTTCAGCCCGAAATAAACGCGTTTTTTCAGACAGCTGTATCCCTATGTATCTGCAAGGCTCAGAAGAGCCCACACACTCAGGTCTTAACCCCAGTGTGCTGAAAGTGTCAAAACATGTTTTTCAGCAGAAATAAACATGTTTCTGCAAGTTTGGTCAACCCCATGTAAGTTATGGGTCAGTAACAGCTCACTTTTCAAAACGTGTTTTTCAGCCCGAAATAAACGCGTTTTTTCAGACAACTGTATCCCTATGTAACTGCAAGGCTCAGAAGAGCCCACACACTCAGGTCTTAACTCCAGTGTGCTGACAGTGTCAAAACGTGTTTTTCAGCAGAAATAAACATGTTTCTGCAAGTTTGGTCAACCCCATGTAAGTTATGAGTCAGAAACAGCTCACTTTTCAAAACGTGTTTTTCAGCCCGAAATAATCGCGTTTTTTCAGACAGCTGTATCCCTATGTAACTGCAAGGCTCAGAAGAGCCCACACACTCAGGTCTCAACCCCACTGTGCTGAAAGTGTCAAAACATGTTTTTCAGCAGAAATAAACATGTTTCTGCAAGTTTGGTCAACCCCATGTAAGTTAGGGGTCAGAAACAGCTCACTTTTCAAAACGTGTTTTTCAGCCCGAAATAAACACGTTTTTTCAGACAGCTGTATCCCTATGTAACTGCAAGGCTCAGAAGAGCCCACACACTCAGGTCTTAACCCCAGTGTGCTGAAAGTGTCAAAACAAGTTTTTCAGCAGAAATAAACATGTTTCTGCAAGTTTGGTCAACCCCATGTAAGTTATGGGGCAGTAACAGCACACTTTTCAAAACGTGTTTTTCAGCCCGAAATAAACACGTTTTTTCAGACAGCTGTATCCCTATGTAACTGCAAGCCTCAGAAGAGCCCACACACTCAGGTCTTAACCCCAGTGTGCTGAAAGTGTCAAAACATGTTTTTCAGCAGAAATAAACATGTTTCTGCAATTTTGGTCAACCCCATGTAACTTATGGGGCAGTAACAGCTCACTTTTCAAAACGTGTTTTTCAGCCAGAAATAAACGCGTTTTTTCAGACAGCTGTATCCCTATGTAACTGCAAGGCTCAGAAGAGCCCACACACTCAGGTCTTAACCCCAGTGTGCTGAAAGTGTCAAAACATGTTTTTCAGCAGAAATAAACATGTTTCTGCAAGTTTGGTCAACCCCATGTAAGTAATGGGTCAGTAACAGCTCACTTTTCAAAACGTGTTTTTCAGCCCGAAATAAACGCGTTTTTTCAGACAGCTGTATCCCTATGTAACTGCAAGGCTCAGAAGAGCCCACACACTCAGGTCTCTACCCCACTGTGCTGAAAGTGTCAAAACATGTTTTTCAGCAGAAATAAACATGTTTCTGCAAGTTTGGTCAACCCCATATAAGTTAGGGGTCAGTAACAGCTCACTTTTCAAAACGTGTTTTTCAGCCCGAAATAAACACGTTTTTTCAGACAGCTGTATCCCTATGTAACTGCAAGGCTCAGAAGAGCCCACACACTCAGGTCTTAACCCCAGTGTGCTGAAAGTGTCAAAACGTGTTTTTCAGCAGAAATAAACATGTTTCTGCAAGTTTGGTCAACCCCATGTAAGTTATGGGGCAGTAACAGCACACTTTTCAAAACGTGTTTTTCAGCCCGAAATAAACACGTTTTTTCAGACAGCTGTATCCCTATGTAACTGCAAGGCTCAGAAGAGCCCACACACTCAGGTCTTAACCCCAGTGTGCTGAAAGTGTCAAAACATGTTTTTCAGCAGAAATAAACATGTTTCTGCAAGTTTGGTCAACCCCATGTAAGTTATGGGGTAGTAACAGCACACTTTTCAAAACGTGTTTTTCAGCCCGAAATAAACGCGTTTTTTCAGACAGCTGTATCCCTATGTAACTGCAAGGCTCAGAAGAGCCCACACACTCAGGTCTTAACCCTAGTGTGCTGAAAGTGTCAAAACATGTTTTTCAGCAGAAATAAACGTGTTTCTGCAAGTTTGGTCAACCCCATGTAACTTATGGGTCAGTAACAGCTCACTTTTCAAAACGTGTTTTTCAGCCCGAAATAAATGCGTTTTTTCAGATAGCTGTTACCCTATGTAACTGCAAGGCTCAGAAGAGCCCACACACTCAGGTCTTAACCCCAGTGCGCTGAAAGTGTCAAAACATGTTTTTCAGCAGAAATAAACATGTTTCTGCAAGTTTGGTCAACCCCATGTACGTTATGGGTCAGTAACAGCACACTTTTCAAAACGTGTTTTTCAGCCCGAAATAAACGCGTTTTTTCAGACAACTGTATCCCTATGTAACTGCAAGGCTCAGAAGAGCCCACACACTCAGGTCTTAACCCCAGTGTGCTGACAGTGTCAAAACGTGTTTTTCAGCAGAAATAAACATGTTTCTGCAAGTTTGGTCAACCCCATGTAAGTTATGGGGCAGTAACAGCACACTTTTCAAAACGTGTTTTTCAGCCCGAAATAAACGCGTTTTTTCAGACAGCTGTATCCCTATGTAACTGCAAGGCTCAGAAGAGCCCACACACTCAGGTCTTAACCCCAGTGTGCTGAAAGTGTCAAAACATGTTTTTCAGCAAAAATAAACATGATTCTGCAAGTTTGGTCAACCCCATGTAAGTTATGGGTCAGTAACAGCTCACTTTTCAAAACGTGTTTTTCGGCCCGAAATAAACGCGTTTTTTCAGACAGCTGTATCCCTTTGTAACTGCAAGGCTCAGAAGAGCCCACACACTCAGGTCTTAACCCCAGTGTGCTGAAAGTGTCAAAACATGTTTTTCAGCAGAAATAAACATGTTTCTGCAAGTTTGGTCAACCCCATGTAACTTATGGGGCAGTAACAGCTCACTTTTCAAAATGTGTTTTTCAGCCCGAAATAAACGCGTTTTTTCAGACAGCTGTATCCCTATGTATCTGCAAGGCTCAGAAGAGCCCACACACTCAGGTCTTAACCCCAGTGTGCTGAAAGTGTCAAAACATGTTTTTCAGCAGAAATAAACATGTTTCTGCAAGTTTGGTCAACCCCATGTAAGTTATGGGTCAGTAACAGCTCACTTTTCAAAACGTGTTTTTCAGCCCGAAATAAACGCGTTTTTTCAGACAACTGTATCCCTATGTAACTGCAAGGCTCAGAAGAGCCCACACACTCAGGTCTTAACTCCAGTGTGCTGACAGTGTCAAAACGTGTTTTTCAGCAGAAATAAACATGTTTCTGCAAGTTTGGTCAACCCCATGTAAGTTATGAGTCAGAAACAGCTCACTTTTCAAAACGTGTTTTTCAGCCCGAAATAATCGCGTTTTTTCAGACAGCTGTATCCCTATGTAACTGCAAGGCTCAGAAGAGCCCACACACTCAGGTCTCAACCCCACTGTGCTGAAAGTGTCAAAACATGTTTTTCAGCAGAAATAAACATGTTTCTGCAAGTTTGGTCAACCCCATGTAAGTTAGGGGTCAGTAACAGCTCACTTTTCAAAACGTGTTTTTCAGCCCGAAATAAACACGTTTTTTCAGACAGCTGTATCCCTATGTAACTGCAAGGCTCAGAAGAGCCCACACACTCAGGTCTTAACCCCAGTGTGCTGAAAGTGTCAAAACATGTTTTTCAGCAGAAATAAACATGTTTCTGCAAGTTTGGTCAACCCCATGTAAGTTATGGGGCAGTAACAGCACACTTTTCAAAACGTGTTTTTCAGCCCGAAATAAACACGTTTTTTCAGACAGCTGTATCCCTATGTAACTGCAAGCCTCAGAAGAGCCCACACACTCAGGTCTTAACCCCACTGTGCTGAAAGTGTCAAAACATGTTTTTCAGCAGAAATAAACATGTTTCTGCAAGTTTGGTCAACCCCATGTAACTTATGGGGCAGTAACAGCACACTTTTCAAAACGTGTTTTTCAGCCAGAAATAAACACGTTTTTTCAGACAGCTGTATCCCTATGTAACTGCAAGGCTCAGAAGAGCCCACACACTCAGGTCTTAACCCCAGTGTGCTGAAAGTGTCAAAACATGTTTTTCAGCAGAAATAAACATGTTTCTGCAAGTTTGGTCAACCCCATGTAAGTTATGGGGTAGTAACAGCACACTTTTCAAAACGTGTTTTTCAGCCCGAAATAAACGCGTTTTTTCAGACAGCTGTATCCCTATGTAACTGCAAGGCTCAGAAGAGCCCACACACTCAGGTCTTAACCCTAGTGTGCTGAAAGTGTCAAAACATGTTTTTCAGCAGAAATAAACGTGTTTCTGCAAGTTTGGTCAACCCCATGTAACTTATGGGTCAGTAACAGCTCACTTTTCAAAACGTGTTTTTCAGCCCGAAATAAATGCGTTTTTTCAGATAGCTGTTACCCTATGTAACTGCAAGGCTCAGAAGAGCCCACACACTCAGGTCTTAACCCCAGTGCGCTGAAAGTGTCAAAACATGTTTTTCAGCAGAAATAAACATGTTTCTGCAAGTTTGGTCAACCCCATGTACGTTATGGGTCAGTAACAGCACACTTTTCAAAACGTGTTTTTCAGCCCGAAATAAACGCGTTTTTTCAGACAACTGTATCCCTATGTAACTGCAAGGCTCAGAAGAGCCCACACACTCAGGTCTTAACCCCAGTGTGCTGACAGTGTCAAAACGTGTTTTTCAGCAGAAATAAACATGTTTCTGCAAGTTTGGTCAACCCCATGTAAGTTATGGGGCAGTAACAGCACACTTTTCAAAACGTGTTTTTCAGCCCGAAATAAACGCGTTTTTTCAGACAGCTGTATCCCTATGTAACTGCAAGGCTCAGAAGAGCCCACACACTCAGGTCTTAACCCCAGTGTGCTGAAAGTGTCAAAACATGTTTTTCAGCAAAAATAAACATGATTCTGCAAGTTTGGTCAACCCCATGTAAGTTATGGGTCAGTAACAGCTCACTTTTCAAAACGTGTTTTTCGGCCCGAAATAAACGCGTTTTTTCAGACAGCTGTATCCCTTTGTAACTGCAAGGCTCAGAAGAGCCCACACACTCAGGTCTTAACCCCAGTGTGCTGAAAGTGTCAAAACATGTTTTTCAGCAGAAATAAACATGTTTCTGCAAGTTTGGTCAACCCCATGTAACTTATGGGGCAGTAACAGCTCACTTTTCAAAATGTGTTTTTCAGCCCGAAATAAACGCGTTTTTTCAGACAGCTGTATCCCTATGTATCTGCAAGGCTCAGAAGAGCCCACACACTCAGGTCTTAACCCCAGTGTGCTGAAAGTGTCAAAACATGTTTTTCAGCAGAAATAAACATGTTTCTGCAAGTTTGGTCAACCCCATGTAAGTTATGGGTCAGTAACAGCTCACTTTTCAAAACGTGTTTTTCAGCCCGAAATAAACGCGTTTTTTCAGACAACTGTATCCCTATGTAACTGCAAGGCTCAGAAGAGCCCACACACTCAGGTCTTAACTCCAGTGTGCTGACAGTGTCAAAACGTGTTTTTCAGCAGAAATAAACATGTTTCTGCAAGTTTGGTCAACCCCATGTAAGTTATGAGTCAGAAACAGCTCACTTTTCAAAACGTGTTTTTCAGCCCGAAATAATCGCGTTTTTTCAGACAGCTGTATCCCTATGTAACTGCAAGGCTCAGAAGAGCCCACACACTCAGGTCTCAACCCCACTGTGCTGAAAGTGTCAAAACATGTTTTTCAGCAGAAATAAACATGTTTCTGCAAGTTTGGTCAACCCCATGTAAGTTAGGGGTCAGTAACAGCTCACTTTTCAAAACGTGTTTTTCAGCCCGAAATAAACACGTTTTTTCAGACAGCTGTATCCCTATGTAACTGCAAGGCTCAGAAGAGCCCACACACTCAGGTCTTAACCCCAGTGTGCTGAAAGTGTCAAAACATGTTTTTCAGCAGAAATAAACATGTTTCTGCAAGTTTGGTCAACCCCATGTAAGTTATGGGGCAGTAACAGCACACTTTTCAAAACGTGTTTTTCAGCCCGAAATAAACACGTTTTTTCAGACAGCTGTATCCCTATGTAACTGCAAGCCTCAGAAGAGCCCACACACTCAGGTCTTAACCCCACTGTGCTGAAAGTGTCAAAACATGTTTTTCAGCAGAAATAAACATGTTTCTGCAAGTTTGGTCAACCCCATGTAACTTATGGGGCAGTAACAGCACACTTTTCAAAACGTGTTTTTCAGCCAGAAATAAACGCGTTTTTTCAGACAGCTGTATCCCTATGTAACTGCAAGGCTCAGAAGAGCCCACACACTCAGGTCTTAACCCCAGTGTGCTGAAAGTGTCAAAACATGTTTTTCAGCAGAAATAAACATGTTTCTGCAAGTTTGGTCAACCCCATGTAAGTAATGGGTCAGTAACAGCTCACTTTTCAAAACGTGTTTTTCAGCCCGAAATAAACGCGTTTTTTCAGACAGCTGTATCCCTATGTAACTGCAAGGCTCAGAAGAGCCCACACACTCAGGTCTCTACCCCACTGTGCTGAAAGTGTCAAAACATGTTTTTCAGCAGAAATAAACATGTTTCTGCAAGTTTGGTCAACCCCATATAAGTTAGGGGTCAGTAACAGCTCACTTTTCAAAACGTGTTTTTCAGCCCGAAATAAACACGTTTTTTCAGACAGCTGTATCCCTATGTAACTGCAAGGCTCAGAAGAGCCCACACACTCAGGTCTTAACCCCAGTGTGCTGAAAGTGTCAAAACGTGTTTTTCAGCAGAAATAAACATGTTTCTGCAAGTTTGGTCAACCCCATGTAAGTTATGGGGCAGTAACAGCACACTTTTCAAAACGTGTTTTTCAGCCCGAAATAAACACGTTTTTTCAGACAGCTGTATCCCTATGTAACTGCAAGGCTCAGAAGAGCCCACACACTCAGGTCTTAACCCCAGTGTGCTGAAAGTGTCAAAACATGTTTTTCAGCAGAAATAAACATGTTTCTGCAAGTTTGGTCAACCCCATGTAAGTTATGGGGTAGTAACAGCACACTTTTCAAAACGTGTTTTTCAGCCCGAAATAAACGCGTTTTTTCAGACAGCTGTATCCCTATGTAACTGCAAGGCTCAGAAGAGCCCACACACTCAGGTCTTAACCCTAGTGTGCTGAAAGTGTCAAAACATGTTTTTCAGCAGAAATAAACGTGTTTCTGCAAGTTTGGTCAACCCCATGTAACTTATGGGTCAGTAACAGCTCACTTTTCAAAACGTGTTTTTCAGCCCGAAATAAATGCGTTTTTTCAGATAGCTGTTACCCTATGTAACTGCAAGGCTCAGAAGAGCCCACACACTCAGGTCTTAACCCCAGTGCGCTGAAAGTGTCAAAACATGTTTTTCAGCAGAAATAAACATGTTTCTGCAAGTTTGGTCAACCCCATGTACGTTATGGGTCAGTAACAGCTCACTTTTCAAAATGTGTTTTTCAGCCGGAAATAAACGCGTTTTTTCAGACAGCTGTATCCCTATGTATCTGCAAGGCTCAGAAGAGCCCACACACTCAGGTCTTAACCCCAGTGTGCTGAAAGTGTCAAAACATGTTTTTCAGCAGAAATAAACATGTTTCTGCAAGTTTGGTCAACCCCATGTAAGTTATGGGTCAGTAACAGCTCACTTTTCAAAACGTGTTTTTCAGCCCGAAATAAACGCGTTTTTTCAGACAACTGTATCCCTATGTAACTGCAAGGCTCAGAAGAGCCCACACACTCAGGTCTTAACCCCAGTGTGCTGACAGTGTCAAAACGTGTTTTTCAGCAGAAATAAACATGTTTCTGCAAGTTTGGTCAACCCCATGTAAGTTATGGGGCAGTAACAGCACACTTTTCAAAACGTGTTTTTCAGCCCGAAATAAACGCGTTTTTTCAGACAGCTGTATCCCTATGTAACTGCAAGGCTCAGAAGAGCCCACACACTCAGGTCTTAACCCCAGTGTGCTGAAAGTGTCAAAACATGTTTTTCAGCAAAAATAAACATGATTCTGCAAGTTTGGTCAACCCCATGTAAGTTATGGGTCAGTAACAGCTCACTTTTCAAAACGTGTTTTTCGGCCCGAAATAAACGCGTTTTTTCAGACAGCTGTATCCCTTTGTAACTGCAAGGCTCAGAAGAGCCCACACACTCAGGTCTTAACCCCAGTGTGCTGAAAGTGTCAAAACATGTTTTTCAGCAGAAATAAACATGTTTCTGCAAGTTTGGTCAACCCCATGTAACTTATGGGGCAGTAACAGCTCACTTTTCAAAATGTGTTTTTCAGCCCGAAATAAACGCGTTTTTTCAGACAGCTGTATCCCTATGTATCTGCAAGGCTCAGAAGAGCCCACACACTCAGGTCTTAACCCCAGTGTGCTGAAAGTGTCAAAACATGTTTTTCAGCAGAAATAAACATGTTTCTGCAAGTTTGGTCAACCCCATGTAAGTTATGGGTCAGTAACAGCTCACTTTTCAAAACGTGTTTTTCAGCCCGAAATAAACGCGTTTTTTCAGACAACTGTATCCCTATGTAACTGCAAGGCTCAGAAGAGCCCACACACTCAGGTCTTAACTCCAGTGTGCTGACAGTGTCAAAACGTGTTTTTCAGCAGAAATAAACATGTTTCTGCAAGTTTGGTCAACCCCATGTAAGTTATGAGTCAGAAACAGCTCACTTTTCAAAACGTGTTTTTCAGCCCGAAATAATCGCGTTTTTTCAGACAGCTGTATCCCTATGTAACTGCAAGGCTCAGAAGAGCCCACACACTCAGGTCTCAACCCCACTGTGCTGAAAGTGTCAAAACATGTTTTTCAGCAGAAATAAACATGTTTCTGCAAGTTTGGTCAACCCCATGTAAGTTAGGGGTCAGTAACAGCTCACTTTTCAAAACGTGTTTTTCAGCCCGAAATAAACACGTTTTTTCAGACAGCTGTATCCCTATGTAACTGCAAGGCTCAGAAGAGCCCACACACTCAGGTCTTAACCCCAGTGTGCTGAAAGTGTCAAAACATGTTTTTCAGCAGAAATAAACATGTTTCTGCAAGTTTGGTCAACCCCATGTAAGTTATGGGGCAGTAACAGCACACTTTTCAAAACGTGTTTTTCAGCCCGAAATAAACACGTTTTTTCAGACAGCTGTATCCCTATGTAACTGCAAGCCTCAGAAGAGCCCACACACTCAGGTCTTAACCCCACTGTGCTGAAAGTGTCAAAACATGTTTTTCAGCAGAAATAAACATGTTTCTGCAAGTTTGGTCAACCCCATGTAACTTATGGGGCAGTAACAGCACACTTTTCAAAACGTGTTTTTCAGCCCGAAATGAACACGTTTTTTCAGACAGCTGTATCCCTATGTAACTGCAAGGCTCAAAAGAGCCCACACACTCAGGTCTTAACCCCAGTGTGCTGAAAGTGTCAAAACATGTTTTTCAGCAGAAATAAACATGTTTCTGCAATTTTGGTCAACCCCATGTAACTTATGGGGCAGTAACAGCTCACTTTTCAAAACGTGTTTTTCAGCCAGAAATAAACGCGTTTTTTCAGACAGCTGTATCCCTATGTAACTGCAAGGCTCAGAAGAGCCCACACACTCAGGTCTTAACCCCAGTGTGCTGAAAGTGTCAAAACATGTTTTTCAGCAGAAATAAACATGTTTCTGCAAGTTTGGTCAACCCCATGTAAGTAATGGGTCAGTAACAGCTCACTTTTCAAAACGTGTTTTTCAGCCCGAAATAAACGCGTTTTTTCAGACAGCTGTATCCCTATGTAACTGCAAGGCTCAGAAGAGCCCACACACTCAGGTCTCAACCCCACTGTGCTGAAAGTGTCAAAACATGTTTTTCAGCAGAAATAAACATGTTTCTGCAAGTTTGGTCAACCCCATATAAGTTAGGGGTCAGTAACAGCTCACTTTTCAAAACGTGTTTTTCAGCCCGAAATAAACACGTTTTTTCAGACAGCTGTATCCCTATGTAACTGCAAGGCTCAGAAGAGCCCACACACTCAGGTCTTAACCCCAGTGTGCTGAAAGTGTCAAAACGTGTTTTTCAGCAGAAATAAACATGTTTCTGCAAGTTTGGTCAACCCCATGTAAGTTATGGGGCAGTAACAGCACACTTTTCAAAACGTGTTTTTCAGCCCGAAATAAACACGTTTTTTCAGACAGCTGTATCCCTATGTAACTGCAAGGCTCAGAAGAGCCCACACACTCAGGTCTTAACCCCAGTGTGCTGAAAGTGTCAAAACATGTTTTTCAGCAGAAATAAACATGTTTCTGCAAGTTTGGTCAACCCCATGTAAGTTATGGGGTAGTAACAGCACACTTTTCAAAACGTGTTTTTCAGCCCGAAATAAACGCGTTTTTTCAGACAGCTGTATCCCTATGTAACTGCAAGGCTCAGAAGAGCCCACACACTCAGGTCTTAACCCTAGTGTGCTGAAAGTGTCAAAACATGTTTTTCAGCAGAAATAAACGTGTTTCTGCAAGTTTGGTCAACCCCATGTAACTTATGGGTCAGTAACAGCTCACTTTTCAAAACGTGTTTTTCAGCCCGAAATAAATGCGTTTTTTCAGATAGCTGTTACCCTATGTAACTGCAAGGCTCAGAAGAGCCCACACACTCAGGTCTTAACCCCAGTGCGCTGAAAGTGTCAAAACATGTTTTTCAGCAGAAATAAACATGTTTCTGCAAGTTTGGTCAACCCCATGTACGTTATGGGTCAGTAACAGCTCACTTTTCAAAATGTGTTTTTCAGCCCGAAATAAACGCGTTTTTTCAGACAGCTGTATCCCTATGTATCTGCAAGGCTCAGAAGAGCCCACACACTCAGGTCTTAACCCCAGTGTGCTGAAAGTGTCAAAACATGTTTTTCAGCAGAAATAAACATGTTTCTGCAAGTTTGGTCAACCCCATGTAAGTTATGGGTCAGTAACAGCTCACTTTTCAAAACGTGTTTTTCAGCCCGAAATAAACGCGTTTTTTCAGACAACTGTATCCCTATGTAACTGCAAGGCTCAGAAGAGCCCACACACTCAGGTCTTAACCCCAGTGTGCTGACAGTGTCAAAACGTGTTTTTCAGCAGAAATAAACATGTTTCTGCAAGTTTGGTCAACCCCATGTAAGTTATGGGGCAGTAACAGCACACTTTTCAAAACGTGTTTTTCAGCCCGAAATAAACGCGTTTTTTCAGACAGCTGTATCCCTATGTAACTGCAAGGCTCAGAAGAGCCCACACACTCAGGTCTTAACCCCAGTGTGCTGAAAGTGTCAAAACATGTTTTTCAGCAAAAATAAACATGATTCTGCAAGTTTGGTCAACCCCATGTAAGTTATGGGTCAGTAACAGCTCACTTTTCAAAACGTGTTTTTCGGCCCGAAATAAACGCGTTTTTTCAGACAGCTGTATCCCTTTGTAACTGCAAGGCTCAGAAGAGCCCACACACTCAGGTCTTAACCCCAGTGTGCTGAAAGTGTCAAAACATGTTTTTCAGCAGAAATAAACATGTTTCTGCAAGTTTGGTCAACCCCATGTAACTTATGGGGCAGTAACAGCTCACTTTTCAAAACGTGTTTTTCAGCCCGAAATAAACGCGTTTTTTCAGACAGCTGTATCCCTATGTAACTGCAAGCCTCAGAAGAGCCCACACACTCAGGTCTTAACCCCACTGTGCTGAAAGTGTCAAAACATGTTTTTCAGCAGAAATAAACATGTTTCTGCAAGTTTGGTCAACCCCATGTAACTTATGGGGCAGTAACAGCACACTTTTCAAAACGTGTTTTTCAGCCCGAAATGAACACGTTTTTTCAGACAGCTGTATCCCTATGTAACTGCAAGGCTCAAAAGAGCCCACACACTCAGGTCTTAACCCCAGTGTGCTGAAAGTGTCAAAACATGTTTTTCAGCAGAAATAAACATGTTTCTGCAATTTTGGTCAACCCCATGTAACTTATGGGGCAGTAACAGCTCACTTTTCAAAACGTGTTTTTCAGCCAGAAATAAACGCGTTTTTTCAGACAGCTGTATCCCTATGTAACTGCAAGGCTCAGAAGAGCCCACACACTCAGGTCTTAACCCCAGTGTGCTGAAAGTGTCAAAACATGTTTTTCAGCAGAAATAAACATGTTTCTGCAAGTTTGGTCAACCCCATGTAAGTAATGGGTCAGTAACAGCTCACTTTTCAAAACGTGTTTTTCAGCCCGAAATAAACGCGTTTTTTCAGACAGCTGTATCCCTATGTAACTGCAAGGCTCAGAAGAGCCCACACACTCAGGTCTCAACCCCACTGTGCTGAAAGTGTCAAAACATGTTTTTCAGCAGAAATAAACATGTTTCTGCAAGTTTGGTCAACCCCATATAAGTTAGGGGTCAGTAACAGCTCACTTTTCAAAACGTGTTTTTCAGCCCGAAATAAACACGTTTTTTCAGACAGCTGTATCCCTATGTAACTGCAAGGCTCAGAAGAGCCCACACACTCAGGTCTTAACCCCAGTGTGCTGAAAGTGTCAAAACGTGTTTTTCAGCAGAAATAAACATGTTTCTGCAAGTTTGGTCAACCCCATGTAAGTTATGGGGCAGTAACAGCACACTTTTCAAAACGTGTTTTTCAGCCCGAAATAAACACGTTTTTTCAGACAGCTGTATCCCTATGTAACTGCAAGGCTCAGAAGAGCCCACACACTCAGGTCTTAACCCCAGTGTGCTGAAAGTGTCAAAACATGTTTTTCAGCAGAAATAAACATGTTTCTGCAAGTTTGGTCAACCCCATGTAAGTTATGGGGTAGTAACAGCACACTTTTCAAAACGTGTTTTTCAGCCCGAAATAAACGCGTTTTTTCAGACAGCTGTATCCCTATGTAACTGCAAGGCTCAGAAGAGCCCACACACTCAGGTCTTAACCCTAGTGTGCTGAAAGTGTCAAAACATGTTTTTCAGCAGAAATAAACGTGTTTCTGCAAGTTTGGTCAACCCCATGTAACTTATGGGTCAGTAACAGCTCACTTTTCAAAACGTGTTTTTCAGCCCGAAATAAATGCGTTTTTTCAGATAGCTGTTACCCTATGTAACTGCAAGGCTCAGAAGAGCCCACACACTCAGGTCTTAACCCCAGTGCGCTGAAAGTGTCAAAACATGTTTTTCAGCAGAAATAAACATGTTTCTGCAAGTTTGGTCAACCCCATGTACGTTATGGGTCAGTAACAGCTCACTTTTCAAAATGTGTTTTTCAGCCCGAAATAAACGCGTTTTTTCAGACAGCTGTATCCCTATGTATCTGCAAGGCTCAGAAGAGCCCACACACTCAGGTCTTAACCCCAGTGTGCTGAAAGTGTCAAAACATGTTTTTCAGCAGAAATAAACATGTTTCTGCAAGTTTGGTCAACCCCATGTAAGTTATGGGTCAGTAACAGCTCACTTTTCAAAACGTGTTTTTCAGCCCGAAATAAACGCGTTTTTTCAGACAACTGTATCCCTATGTAACTGCAAGGCTCAGAAGAGCCCACACACTCAGGTCTTAACCCCAGTGTACTGACAGTGTCAAAACGTGTTTTTCAGCAGAAATAAACATGTTTCTGCAAGTTTGGTCAACCCCATGTAAGTTATGAGTCAGAAACAGCTCACTTTTCAAAACGTGTTTTTCAGCCCGAAATAATCGCGTTTTTTCAGACAGCTGTATCCCTATATAACTGCAAGGCTCAGAAGAGCCCACACACTCAGGTCTTAACCCCAGTGTGCTGAAAGTGTCAAAATGTGTTTTTCAGCAGAAATAAACATGTTTCTGCAAGTTTGGTCAACCCCATGTAAGTTATGGGGCAGTAACAGCACACTTTTCAAAACGTGTTTTTCAGCCCGAAATAAACGCGTTTTTTCAGACAGCTGTATCCCTATGTAACTGCAAGGCTCAGAAGAGCCCACACACTCAGGTCTTAACCCCAGTGTGCTGAAAGTGTCAAAACATGTTTTTCAGCAAAAATAAACATGATTCTGCAAGTTTGGTCAACCCCATGTAAGTTATGGGTCAGTAACAGCTCACTTTTCAAAACGTGTTTTTCGGCCCGAAATAAACGCGTTTTTTCAGACAGCTGTATCCCTTTGTAACTGCAAGGCTCAGAAGAGCCCACACACTCAGGTCTTAACCCCAGTGTGCTGAAAGTGTCAAAACATGTTTTTCAGCAGAAATAAACATGTTTCTGCAAGTTTGGTCAACCCCATGTAACTTATGGGGCAGTAACAGCTCACTTTTCAAAACGTGTTTTTCAGCCCGAAATAAACGCTTTTTTTCAGACAGCTGTATCCCTATGTAACTGCAAGGCTCAGAAGAGCCCACACACTCAGGTCTAAACCCCACTGTGCTGAAAGTGTCAAAACGTGTTTTTCAGCAGAAATAAACATGTTTCTGCAAGTTTGGTCAACCCCATGTAAGTTATGGGTCAGTAACAGCTCACTTTTCAAAACGTGTTTTTCAGCCCGAAATAAACGCGTTTTTTCAGACAGCTGTATCCCTATGTAACTGCAAGGCTCAGAAGAGCCCACACACTCAGGTCTTAACCCCAGTGTGCTGAAAGTGTCAAAACGTGTTTTTCAGCAGAAATAAACATGTTTCTGCAAGTTTGGTCAACACCATGTAAGTTATGGGGCAGTAACAGCACACTTTTCAAAACGTGTTTTTCAGCCCGAAATAAACGCGTTTTTTCAGACAGCTGTATCCCTATGTAACTGCAAGGCTCAGAAGAGCCCACACACTCAGGTCTTAACCCCAGTGTGCTGAAAGTGTCAAAACATGTTTTTCAGCAGAAATAAACATGTTTCTGCAAGTTTGGTCAACCCCATGTAAGTTATTGGTCAGTAACAGCTCACTTTTCAAAACGTGTTTTTCAGACCGAAATAAACGCGTTTTTTCAGATAGCTGTTACCCTATGTAACTGCAAGGCTCAGAAGAGCCCACACACTCAGGTCTTAACCCCAGTGCGCTGAAAGTGTCAAAACATGTTTTTCAGCAGAAATAAACATGTTTCTGCAAGTTTGGTCAACCCCATGTAAGTTATGGGTCAGTAACAGCTCACTTTTCAAAATGTGTTTTTCAGCCCGAAATAAACGCGTTTTTTCAGACAGCTGTATCCCTATGTATCTGCAAGGCTCAGAAGAGCCCACACACTCAGGTCTTAACCCCAGTGTGCTGAAAGTGTCAAAACATGTTTTTCAGCAGAAATAAACATGTTTCTGCAAGTTTGGTCAACCCCATGTAAGTTATGGGTCAGTAACAGCTCACTTTTCAAAACGTGTTTTTCAGCCCGAAATAAACGCGTTTTTTCAGACAACTGTATCGCTATGTAACTGCAAGGCTCAGAAGAGCCCACACACTCAGGTCTTAACCCCAGTGTGCTGACAGTGTCAAAACGTGTTTTTCAGCAGAAATAAACATGTTTCTGCAAGTTTGGTCAACCCCATGTAAGTTATGAGTCAGAAACAGCTCACTTTTCAAAACGTGTTTTTCAGCCCGAAATAATCGCGTTTTTTCAGACAGCTGTATCCCTATATAACTGCAAGGCTCAGAAGAGCCCACACACTCAGGTCTTAACCCCACTGTGCTGAAAGTGTCAAAACATGTTTTTCAGCAGAAATAAACATGTTTCTGCAAGTTTGGTCAACCCCATGTAAGTTATGGGTCAGTAACAGCTCACTTTTCAAAATGTGTTTTTCAGCCCGAAATAAACGCGTTTTTTCAGACAGCTGTATCCCTATGTAACTGCAAGGCTCAGAAGAGCCCACACACTCAGGTCTTAACCCCAGTGTGCTGAAAGTGTCAGAACATGTTTTTCAGCAGACATAAACATGTTTTTGCAAGTTTGGTCAACCCCATGTAAGTTATGGATCAGTAACAGCTCACATTTCAAAACGTGTTTTTCAGCCCGAAATAAACGTGTTTTTTCAGACAGCTGTATCCCTATGTAACTGCAAGGCTCAGAAGAGCCCACACACTCAGGTCTTAACCCCAGTGTGCTGAAAGTGTCAAAACGTGTTTTTCAGCAGAAATAAACATGTTTCTGCAAGTTTGGTCAACCCCATGTAAGTTATGGGGCAGTAATAGCACACTTTTCAAAACGTGTTTTTCAGCCCGAAATAAACACGTTTTTTCAGACAGCTGTATCTCTATGTACCTGCAAGGCTCAGAAGAGCCCACACACTCAGGTCTTAACCCCAGTGTGCTGAAAGTGTCAAAATGTGTTTTTCAGCAGAAATAAACATGTTTCTGCAAGTTTGGTCAACCCCATGTAAGTTATGGGGCAGTAACAGCACACTTTTCAAAACGTGTTTTTCAGCCCGAAATAAACGCGTTTTTTCAGACAGCTGTATCCCTATGTAACTGCAAGGCTCAGAAGAGCCCACACACTCAGGTCTTAACCGCAGTGTGCTGAAAGTGTCAAAACATGTTTTTCAGCAAAAATAAACATGATTCTGCAAGTTTGGTCAACCCCATGTAAGTTATGGGTCAGTAACAGCTCACTTTTCAAAACGTGTTTTTCGGCCCGAAATAAACGCGTTTTTTCAGACAGCTGTATCCCTTTGTAACTGCAAGGCTCAGAAGAGCCCACACACTCAGGTCTTAACCCCAGTGTGCTGAAAGTGTCAAAACATGTTTTTCAGCAGAAATAAACATGTTTCTGCAAGTTTGGTCAACCCCATGTAACTTATGGGGCAGTAACAGCTCACTTTTCAAAACGTGTTTTTCAGCCCGAAATAAACGCGTTTTTTCAGACAGCTGTATCCCTATGTAACTGCAAGGCTCAGAAGAGCCCACACACTCAGGTCTAAACCCCACTGTGCTGAAAGTGTCAAAACGTGTTTTTCAGCAGAAATAAACATGTTTCTGCAAGTTTGGTCAACCCCATGTAAGTTATGGGTCAGTAACAGCTCACTTTTCAAAACGTGTTTTTCAGCCCGAAATAAACGCGTTTTTTCAGACAGCTGTATCCCTATGTAACTGCAAGGCTCAGAAGAGCCCACACACTCAGGTCTTAACCCCAGTGTGCTGAAAGTGTCAGAACATGTTTTTCAGCAGACATAAACATGTTTTTGCAAGTTTGGTCAACCCCATGTAAGTTATGGATCAGTAACAGCTCACATTTCAAAACGTGTTTTTCAGCCCGAAATAAACGTGTTTTTTCAGACAGCTGTATCCCTATGTAACTGCAAGGCTCAGAAGAGCCCACACACTCAGGTCTTAACCCCAGTGTGCTGAAAGTGTCAAAACGTGTTTTTCAGCAGAAATAAACATGTTTCTGCAAGTTTGGTCAACCCCATGTAAGTTATGGGGCAGTAATAGCACACTTTTCAAAACGTGTTTTTCAGCCCGAAATAAACACGTTTTTTCAGACAGCTGTATCCCTATGTAACTGCAAGGCTCAGAAGAGCCCACACACTCAGGTCTTAACCCCAGTGCGCTGAAAGTGTCAAAACATGTTTTGCAGCAGAAATAAACATGTTTCTGCAAGTTTGGTCAACCCCATGTAAGTTATGGGGCAGTAACAGCTCACTTTTCAAAACGTGTTTTTCAGCCCGAAATAAACGCGTTTTTTCAGACAGCTGTATCCCTATGTATCTGCAAGGCTCAGAAGAGCCCACACAC
Source organism: Lepisosteus oculatus (assembly GCF_040954835.1). Taxonomy (NCBI): domain Eukaryota; kingdom Metazoa; phylum Chordata; class Actinopteri; order Semionotiformes; family Lepisosteidae; genus Lepisosteus; species Lepisosteus oculatus. Next base: position 109,819 of record NW_027167697.1, read on the forward strand.
TCAGGTCTTAACCCCAGTGTGCTGAAAGTGTCAAAACATGTTTTTCAGCAGAAATAAACATGTTTCTGCAAGTTTGGTCAACCCCATGTAAGTTATGGGGCAGTAACAGCACACTTTTCAAAACGTGTTTTTCAGCCCGAAATAAACGCGTTTTTTCAGACAGCTGTATCCCTATGTAACTGCAAGGCTCAGAAGAGCCCACACACTCAGGTCTTAACCCCAGTGTGCTGAAAGTGTCAAAACATGTTTTTCAGCAGAAATAAACATGTTTCTGCAATTTTGGTCAACCCCATGTAACTTATGGGGCAGTAACAGCTCACTTTTCAAGACGTGTTTTTCAGCCCGAAACAAACACGTTTTTTCAGACAGCTGTATCCCTATGTAACTGCAAGCCTCAGAAGAGCCCACACACTCAGGTCTTAACCCCACTGTGCTGAAAGTGTCAAAACATGTTTTTCAGCAGAAATAAACATGTTTCTGCAAGTTTGGTGTACCCCATGTAAGTTATGGGTCAGTAACAGCTCACTTTTCAAAATGTGTTTTTCAGCCCGAAATAAACGCGTTTTTTCAGACAGCTGTATCCCTATGTAACTGCAAGGCTCAGAAGAGCCCACACACTCAGGTCTTAACCCCAGTGTGCTGAAAGTGTCAGAACATGTTTTTCAGCAGACATAAACATGTTTTTGCAAGTTTGGTCAACCCCATGTAAGTTATGGATCAGTAACAGCTCACATTTCAAAACGTGTTTTTCAGCCCGAAATAAACGTGTTTTTTCAGACAGCTGTATCCCTATGTAACTGCAAGGCTCAGAAGAGCCCACACACTCAGGTCTTAACCCCAGTGTGCTGAAAGTGTCAAAACGTGTTTTTCAGCAGAAATAAACATGTTTCTGCAAGTTTGGTCAACCCCATGTAAGTTATGGGGCAGTAATAGCACACTTTTCAAAACGTGTTTTTCAGCCCGAAATAAACACGTTTTTTCAGACAGCTGTATCTCTATGTACCTGCAAGGCTCAGAAGAGCCCACACACTCAGGTCTTAACCCCAGTGTGCTGAAAGTGTCAAAATGTGTTTTTCAGCAGAAATAAACATGTTTCTGCAAGTTTGGTCAACCCCATGTAAGTTATGGGGCAGTAACAGCACACTTTTCAAAACGTGTTTTTCAGCCCGAAATAAACGCGTTTTTTCAGACAGCTGTATCCCTATGTAACTGCAAGGCTCAGAAGAGCCCACACACTCAGGTCTTAACCCCAGTGTGCTGAAAGTGTCAAAACATGTTTTTCAGCAAAAATAAACATGATTCTGCAAGTTTGGTCAACCCCATGTAAGTTATGGGTCAGTAACAGCTCACTTTTCAAAACGTGTTTTTCGGCCCGAAATAAACGCGTTTTTTCAGACAGCTGTATCCCTTTGTAACTGCAAGGCTCAGAAGAGCCCACACACTCAGGTCTTAACCCCAGTGTGCTGAAAGTGTCAAAACATGTTTTTCAGCAGAAATAAACATGTTTCTGCAAGTTTGGTCAACCCCATGTAACTTATGGGGCAGTAACAGCTCACTTTTCAAAACGTGTTTTTCAGCCCGAAATAAACGTGTTTTTTCAGACAGCTGTATCCCTATGTAACTGCAAGGCTCAGAAGAGCCCACACACTCAGGTCTTAACCCCAGTGTGCTGAAAGTGTCAAAACGTGTTTTTCAGCAGAAATAAACATGTTTCTGCAAGTTTGGTCAACACCATGTAAGTTATGGGGCAGTAACAGCACACTTTTCAAAACGTGTTTTTCAGCCCGAAATAAACGCGTTTTTTCAGACAGCTGTATCCCTATGTAACTGCAAGGCTCAGAAGAGCCCACACACTCAGGTCTTAACCCCAGTGTGCTGACAGTGTCAAAACGTGTTTTTCAGCAGAAATAAACATGTTTCTGCAAGTTTGGTCAACCCCATGTAAGTTATGGGTCAGTAACAGCTCACTTTTCAAAACGTGTTTTTCAGACCGAAATAAACGCGTTTTTTCAGATAGCTGTTACCCTATGTAACTGCAAGGCTCAGAAGAGCCCACACACTCAGGTCTTAACCCCAGTGCGCTGAAAGTGTCAAAACATGTTTTTCAGCAGAAATAAACATGTTTCTGCAAGTTTGGTCAACCCCATGTAAGTTATGGGTCAGTAACAGCTCACTTTTCAAAATGTGTTTTTCAGCCCGAAATAAACGCGTTTTTTCAGACAGCTGTATCCCTATGTATCTGCAAGGCTCAGAAGAGCCCACACACTCAGGTCTTAACCCCAGTGTGCTGAAAGTGTCAAAACATGTTTTTCAGCAGAAATAAACATGTTTCTGCAAGTTTGGTCAACCCCATGTAAGTTATGGGTCAGTAACAGCTCACTTTTCAAAACGTGTTTTTCAGCCCGAAATAAACGCGTTTTTTCAGACAACTGTATCGCTATGTAACTGCAAGGCTCAGAAGAGCCCACACACTCAGGTCTTAACCCCAGTGTGCTGACAGTGTCAAAACGTGTTTTTCAGCAGAAATAAACATGTTTCTGCAAGTTTGGTCAACCCCATGTAAGTTATGGGTCAGTAACAGCTCACTTTTCAAAATGTGTTTTTCAGCCCGAAATAAACGCGTTTTTTCAGACAGCTGTATCCCTATGTAACTGCAAGGCTCAGAAGAGCCCACACACTCAGGTCTTAACCCCAGTGTGCTGAAAGTGTCAGAACATGTTTTTCAGCAGACATAAACATGTTTTTGCAAGTTTGGTCAACCCCATGTAAGTTATGGATCAGTAACAGCTCACATTTCAAAACGTGTTTTTCAGCCCGAAATAAACGTGTTTTTTCAGACAGCTGTATCCCTATGTAACTGCAAGGCTCAGAAGAGCCCACACACTCAGGTCTTAACCCCAGTGTGCTGAAAGTGTCAAAACGTGTTTTTCAGCAGAAATAAACATGTTTCTGCAAGTTTGGTCAACCCCATGTAAGTTATGGGGCAGTAATAGCACACTTTTCAAAACGTGTTTTTCAGCCCGAAATAAACACGTTTTTTCAGACAGCTGTATCCCTTTGTAACTGCAAGGCTCAGAAGAGCCCACACACTCAGGTCTTAACCCCAGTGTGCTGAAAGTGTCAAAACATGTTTTTCAGCAGAAATAAACATGTTTCTGCAAGTTTGGTCAACCCCATGTAACTTATGGGGCAGTAACAGCTCACTTTTCAAAACGTGTTTTTCAGCCCGAAATAAACGCGTTTTTTCAGACAGCTGTATCCCTATGTAACTGCAAGGCTCAGAAGAGCCCACACACTCAGGTCTAAACCCCACTGTGCTGAAAGTGTCAAAACGTGTTTTTCAGCAGAAATAAACATGTTTCTGCAAGTTTGGTCAACCCCATGTAAGTTATGGGTCAGTAACAGCTCACTTTTCAAAACGTGTTTTTCAGCCCGAAATAAACGCGTTTTTTCAGACAGCTGTATCCCTATGTAACTGCAAGGCTCAGAAGAGCCCACACACTCAGGTCTTAACCCCAGTGTGCTGAAAGTGTCAAAACGTGTTTTTCAGCAGAAATAAACATGTTTCTGCAAGTTTGGTCAACCCCATGTAAGTTATGGGGCAGTAATAGCACACTTTTCAAAACGTGTTTTTCAGCCCGAAATAAACACGTTTTTTCAGACAGCTGTATCCCTTTGTAACTGCAAGGCTCAGAAGAGCCCACACACTCAGGTCTTAACCCCAGTGTGCTGAAAGTGTCAGAACATGTTTTTCAGCAGACATAAACATGTTTTTGCAAGTTTGGTCAACCCCATGTAAGTTATGGATCAGTAACAGCTCACATTTCAAAACGTGTTTTTCAGCCCGAAATAAACGTGTTTTTTCAGACAGCTGTATCCCTATGTAACTGCAAGGCTCAGAAGAGCCCACACACTCAGGTCTTAACCCCAGTGTGCTGAAAGTGTCAAAACGTGTTTTTCAGCAGAAATAAACATGTTTCTGCAAGTTTGGTCAACCCCATGTAAGTTATGGGGCAGTAATAGCACACTTTTCAAAACGTGTTTTTCAGCCCGAAATAAACACGTTTTTTCAGACAGCTGTATCCCTATGTATCTGCAAGGCTCAGAAGAGCCCACACACTCAGGTCTTAACCCCAGTGCGCTGAAAGTGTCAAAACATGTTTTGCAGCAGAAATAAACATGTTTCTGCAAGTTTGGTCAACCCCATGTAAGTTATGGGGCAGTAACAGCTCACTTTTCAAAACGTGTTTTTCAGCCCGAAATAAACGCGTTTTTTCAGACAGCTGTATCCCTATGTATCTGCAAGGCTCAGAAGAGCCCACACACTCAGGTCTTAACCCCAGTGTGCTGAAAGTGTCAAAACATGTTTTTCAGCAGAAATAAACATGTTTCTGCAAGTTTGGTCAACCCCATGTAAGTTATGGGGCAGTAACAGCACACTTTTCAAAACGTGTTTTTCAGCCCGAAATAAACGCGTTTTTTCAGACAGCTGTATCCCTATGTAACTGCAAGGCTCAGAAGAGCCCACACACTCAGGTCTTAACCCCAGTGTGCTGAAAGTGTCAAAACATGTTTTTCAGCAGAAATAAACATGTTTCTGCAATTTTGGTCAACCCCATGTAACTTATGGGGCAGTAACAGCTCACTTTTCAAGACGTGTTTTTCAGCCCGAAACAAACACGTTTTTTCAGACAGCTGTATCCCTATGTAACTGCAAGCCTCAGAAGAGCCCACACACTCAGGTCTTAACCCCACTGTGCTGAAAGTGTCAAAACATGTTTTTCAGCAGAAATAAACATGTTTCTGCAAGTTTGGTGTACCCCATGTAAGTTATGGGTCAGTAACAGCTCACTTTTCAAAATGTGTTTTTCAGCCCGAAATAAACGCGTTTTTTCAGACAGCTGTATCCCTATGTAACTGCAAGGCTCAGAAGAGCCCACACACTCAGGTCTTAACCCCAGTGTGCTGAAAGTGTCAGAACATGTTTTTCAGCAGACATAAACATGTTTTTGCAAGTTTGGTCAACCCCATGTAAGTTATGGATCAGTAACAGCTCACATTTCAAAACGTGTTTTTCAGCCCGAAATAAACGTGTTTTTTCAGACAGCTGTATCCCTATGTAACTGCAAGGCTCAGAAGAGCCCACACACTCAGGTCTTAACCCCAGTGTGCTGAAAGTGTCAAAACGTGTTTTTCAGCAGAAATAAACATGTTTCTGCAAGTTTGGTCAACCCCATGTAAGTTATGGGGCAGTAATAGCACACTTTTCAAAACGTGTTTTTCAGCCCGAAATAAACACGTTTTTTCAGACAGCTGTATCTCTATGTACCTGCAAGGCTCAGAAGAGCCCACACACTCAGGTCTTAACCCCAGTGTGCTGAAAGTGTCAAAATGTGTTTTTCAGCAGAAATAAACATGTTTCTGCAAGTTTGGTCAACCCCATGTAAGTTATGGGGCAGTAACAGCACACTTTTCAAAACGTGTTTTTCAGCCCGAAATAAACGCGTTTTTTCAGACAGCTGTATCCCTATGTAACTGCAAGGCTCAGAAGAGCCCACACACTCAGGTCTTAACCCCAGTGTGCTGAAAGTGTCAAAACATGTTTTTCAGCAAAAATAAACATGATTCTGCAAGTTTGGTCAACCCCATGTAAGTTATGGGTCAGTAACAGCTCACTTTTCAAAACGTGTTTTTCGGCCCGAAATAAACGCGTTTTTTCAGACAGCTGTATCCCTTTGTAACTGCAAGGCTCAGAAGAGCCCACACACTCAGGTCTTAACCCCAGTGTGCTGAAAGTGTCAAAACATGTTTTTCAGCAGAAATAAACATGTTTCTGCAAGTTTGGTCAACCCCATGTAACTTATGGGGCAGTAACAGCTCACTTTTCAAAACGTGTTTTTCAGCCCGAAATAAACGTGTTTTTTCAGACAGCTGTATCCCTATGTAACTGCAAGGCTCAGAAGAGCCCACACACTCAGGTCTTAACCCCAGTGTGCTGAAAGTGTCAAAACGTGTTTTTCAGCAGAAATAAACATGTTTCTGCAAGTTTGGTCAACACCATGTAAGTTATGGGGCAGTAACAGCACACTTTTCAAAACGTGTTTTTCAGCCCGAAATAAACGCGTTTTTTCAGACAGCTGTATCCCTATGTAACTGCAAGGCTCAGAAGAGCCCACACACTCAGGTCTTAACCCCAGTGTGCTGACAGTGTCAAAACGTGTTTTTCAGCAGAAATAAACATGTTTCTGCAAGTTTGGTCAACCCCATGTAAGTTATGGGTCAGTAACAGCTCACTTTTCAAAACGTGTTTTTCAGACCGAAATAAACGCGTTTTTTCAGATAGCTGTTACCCTATGTAACTGCAAGGCTCAGAAGAGCCCACACACTCAGGTCTTAACCCCAGTGCGCTGAAAGTGTCAAAACATGTTTTTCAGCAGAAATAAACATGTTTCTGCAAGTTTGGTCAACCCCATGTAAGTTATGGGTCAGTAACAGCTCACTTTTCAAAATGTGTTTTTCAGCCCGAAATAAACGCGTTTTTTCAGACAGCTGTATCCCTATGTATCTGCAAGGCTCAGAAGAGCCCACACACTCAGGTCTTAACCCCAGTGTGCTGAAAGTGTCAAAACATGTTTTTCAGCAGAAATAAACATGTTTCTGCAAGTTTGGTCAACCCCATGTAAGTTATGGGTCAGTAACAGCTCACTTTTCAAAACGTGTTTTTCAGCCCGAAATAAACGCGTTTTTTCAGACAACTGTATCGCTATGTAACTGCAAGGCTCAGAAGAGCCCACACACTCAGGTCTTAACCCCAGTGTGCTGACAGTGTCAAAACGTGTTTTTCAGCAGAAATAAACATGTTTCTGCAAGTTTGGTCAACCCCATGTAAGTTATGGGTCAGTAACAGCTCACTTTTCAAAATGTGTTTTTCAGCCCGAAATAAACGCGTTTTTTCAGACAGCTGTATCCCTATGTAACTGCAAGGCTCAGAAGAGCCCACACACTCAGGTCTTAACCCCAGTGTGCTGAAAGTGTCAGAACATGTTTTTCAGCAGACATAAACATGTTTTTGCAAGTTTGGTCAACCCCATGTAAGTTATGGATCAGTAACAGCTCACATTTCAAAACGTGTTTTTCAGCCCGAAATAAACGTGTTTTTTCAGACAGCTGTATCCCTATGTAACTGCAAGGCTCAGAAGAGCCCACACACTCAGGTCTTAACCCCAGTGTGCTGAAAGTGTCAAAACGTGTTTTTCAGCAGAAATAAACATGTTTCTGCAAGTTTGGTCAACCCCATGTAAGTTATGGGGCAGTAATAGCACACTTTTCAAAACGTGTTTTTCAGCCCGAAATAAACACGTTTTTTCAGACAGCTGTATCCCTTTGTAACTGCAAGGCTCAGAAGAGCCCACACACTCAGGTCTTAACCCCAGTGTGCTGAAAGTGTCAAAACATGTTTTTCAGCAGAAATAAACATGTTTCTGCAAGTTTGGTCAACCCCATGTAACTTATGGGGCAGTAACAGCTCACTTTTCAAAACGTGTTTTTCAGCCCGAAATAAACGCGTTTTTTCAGACAGCTGTATCCCTATGTAACTGCAAGGCTCAGAAGAGCCCACACACTCAGGTCTTAACCCCAGTGTGCTGAAAGTGTCAAAACGTGTTTTTCAGCAGAAATAAACATGTTTCTGCAAGTTTGGTCAACACCATGTAAGTTATGGGGCAGTAACAGCACACTTTTCAAAACGTGTTTTTCAGCCCGAAATAAACGCGTTTTTTCAGACAGCTGTATCCCTATGTAACTGCAAGGCTCAGAAGAGCCCACACACTCAGGTCTTAACCCCAGTGTGCTGAAAGTGTCAAAACATGTTTTTCAGCAGAAATAAACATGTTTCTGCAAGTTTGGTCAACCCCATGTAAGTTATGGGTCAGTAACAGCTCACTTTTCAAAACGTGTTTTTCAGACCGAAATAAACGCGTTTTTTCAGATAGCTGTTACCCTATGTAACTGCAAGGCTCAGAAGAGCCCACACACTCAGGTCTTAACCCCAGTGCGCTGAAAGTGTCAAAACATGTTTTTCAGCAGAAATAAACATGTTTCTGCAAGTTTGGTCAACCCCATGTAAGTTATGGGTCAGTAACAGCTCACTTTTCAAAATGTGTTTTTCAGCCCGAAATAAACGCGTTTTTTCAGACAGCTGTATCCCTATGTATCTGCAAGGCTCAGAAGAGCCCACACACTCAGGTCTTAACCCCAGTGTGCTGAAAGTGTCAAAACATGTTTTTCAGCAGAAATAAACATGTTTCTGCAAGTTTGGTCAACCCCATGTAAGTTATGGGTCAGTAACAGCTCACTTTTCAAAATGTGTTTTTCAGCCCGAAATAAACGCGTTTTTTCAGACAGCTGTATCCCTATGTAACTGCAAGGCTCAGAAGAGCCCACACACTCAGGTCTTAACCCCAGTGTGCTGAAAGTGTCAGAACATGTTTTTCAGCAGACATAAACATGTTTTTGCAAGTTTGGTCAACCCCATGTAAGTTATGGATCAGTAACAGCTCACATTTCAAAACGTGTTTTTCAGCCCGAAATAAACGTGTTTTTTCAGACAGCTGTATCCCTATGTAACTGCAAGGCTCAGAAGAGCCCACACACTCAGGTCTTAACCCCAGTGTGCTGAAAGTGTCAAAACGTGTTTTTCAGCAGAAAAAAACATGTTTCTGCAAGTTTGGTCAACCCCATGTAAGTTATGGGGCAGTAATAGCACACTTTTCAAAACGTGTTTTTCAGCCCGAAATAAACACGTTTTTTCAGACAGCTGTATCTCTATGTACCTGCAAGGCTCAGAAGAGCCCCCACACTCAGGTCTTAACCCCAGTGTGCTGAAAGTGTCAAAATGTGTTTTTCAGCAGAAATAAACATGTTTCTGCAAGTTTGGTCAACCCCATGTAAGTTATGGGGCAGTAACAGCACACTTTTCAAAACGTGTTTTTCAGCCCGAAATAAACGCGTTTTTTCAGACAGCTGTATCCCTATGTAACTGCAAGGCTCAGAAGAGCCCACACACTCAGGTCTTAACCCCAGTGTGCTGAAAGTGTCAAAACATGTTTTTCAGCAGAAATAAACGTGTTTCTGCAAGTTTGGTCAACCCCATGTAACTTATGGGTCAGTAACAGCTCACTTTTCAAAACGTGTTTTTCAGCCCGAAATAAACGCGTTTTTTCAGATAGCTGTTACCCTATGTAACTGCAAGGCTCAGAAGAGCCCACACACTCAGGTCTTAACCCCAGTGCGCTGAAAGTGTCAAAACATGTTTTTCAGCAGAAATAAACATGTTTCTGCAAGTTTGGTCAACCCCATGTAAGTTATGGGGCAGTAACAGCTCACTTTTCAAAATGTGTTTTTCAGCCCGAAATAAACGCGTTTTTTCAGACAGCTGTATCCCTATGTATCTGCAAGGCTCAGAAGAGCCCACACACTCAGGTCTTAAACCCAGTGTGCTGAAAGTGTCAAAACATGTTTTTCAGCAGAAATAAACATGTTTCTGCAAGTTTGGTCAACCCCATGTAAGTTATGGGTCAGTAACAGCTCACTTTTCAAAACGTGTTTTTCAGACCGAAATAAACGCGTTTTTTCAGATAGCTGTTACCCTATGTAACTGCAAGGCTCAGAAGAGCCCACACACTCAGGTCTTAACCCCAGTGCGCTGAAAGTGTCAAAACATGTTTTTCAGCAGAAATAAACATGTTTCTGCAAGTTTGGTCAACCCCATGTAAGTTATGGGTCAGTAACAGCTCACTTTTCAAAATGTGTTTTTCAGCCCGAAATAAACGCGTTTTTTCAGACAGCTGTATCCCTATGTATCTGCAAGGCTCAGAAGAGCCCACACACTCAGGTCTTAACCCCAGTGTGCTGAAAGTGTCAAAACATGTTTTTCAGCAGAAATAAACATGTTTCTGCAAGTTTGGTCAACCCCATGTAAGTTATGGGTCAGTAACAGCTCACTTTTCAAAACGTGTTTTTCAGCCCGAAATAAACGCGTTTTTTCAGACAACTGTATCGCTATGTAACTGCAAGGCTCAGAAGAGCCCACACACTCAGGTCTTAACCCCAGTGTGCTGACAGTGTCAAAACGTGTTTTTCAGCAGAAATAAACATGTTTCTGCAAGTTTGGTCAACCCCATGTAAGTTATGGGTCAGTAACAGCTCACTTTTCAAAATGTGTTTTTCAGCCCGAAATAAACGCGTTTTTTCAGACAGCTGTATCCCTATGTAACTGCAAGGCTCAGAAGAGCCCACACACTCAGGTCTTAACCCCAGTGTGCTGAAAGTGTCAGAACATGTTTTTCAGCAGACATAAACATGTTTTTGCAAGTTTGGTCAACCCCATGTAAGTTATGGATCAGTAACAGCTCACATTTCAAAACGTGTTTTTCAGCCCGAAATAAACGTGTTTTTTCAGACAGCTGTATCCCTATGTAACTGCAAGGCTCAGAAGAGCCCACACACTCAGGTCTTAACCCCAGTGTGCTGAAAGTGTCAAAACGTGTTTTTCAGCAGAAATAAACATGTTTCTGCAAGTTTGGTCAACCCCATGTAAGTTATGGGTCAGTAACAGCTCACTTTTCAAAACGTGTTTTTCAGCCCGAAATAAACGCGTTTTTTCAGACAGCTGTATCCCTATGTAACTGCAAGGCTCAGAAGAGCCCACACACTCAGGTCTTAACCCCAGTGTGCTGAAAGTGTCAAAACGTGTTTTTCAGCAGAAATAAACATGTTTCTGCAAGTTTGGTCAACCCCATGTAAGTTATGGGGCAGTAATAGCACACTTTTCAAAACGTGTTTTTCAGCCCGAAATAAACACGTTTTTTCAGACAGCTGTATCCCTTTGTAACTGCAAGGCTCAGAAGAGCCCACACACTCAGGTCTTAACCCCAGTGTGCTGAAAGTGTCAGAACATGTTTTTCAGCAGACATAAACATGTTTTTGCAAGTTTGGTCAACCCCATGTAAGTTATGGATCAGTAACAGCTCACATTTCAAAACGTGTTTTTCAGCCCGAAATAAACGTGTTTTTTCAGACAGCTGTATCCCTATGTAACTGCAAGGCTCAGAAGAGCCCACACACTCAGGTCTTAACCCCAGTGTGCTGAAAGTGTCAAAACGTGTTTTTCAGCAGAAATAAACATGTTTCTGCAAGTTTGGTCAACCCCATGTAAGTTATGGGGCAGTAATAGCACACTTTTCAAAACGTGTTTTTCAGCCCGAAATAAACACGTTTTTTCAGACAGCTGTATCCCTATGTATCTGCAAGGCTCAGAAGAGCCCACACACTCAGGTCTTAACCCCAGTGCGCTGAAAGTGTCAAAACATGTTTTGCAGCAGAAATAAACATGTTTCTGCAAGTTTGGTCAACCCCATGTAAGTTATGGGGCAGTAACAGCTCACTTTTCAAAACGTGTTTTTCAGCCCGAAATAAACGCGTTTTTTCAGACAGCTGTATCCCTATGTATCTGCAAGGCTCAGAAGAGCCCACACACTCAGGTCTTAACCCCAGTGTGCTGAAAGTGTCAAAACATGTTTTTCAGCAGAAATAAACATGTTTCTGCAAGTTTGGTCAACCCCATGTAAGTTATGGGGCAGTAACAGCACACTTTTCAAAACGTGTTTTTCAGCCCGAAATAAACGCGTTTTTTCAGACAGCTGTATCCCTATGTAACTGCAAGGCTCAGAAGAGCCCACACACTCAGGTCTTAACCCCAGTGTGCTGAAAGTGTCAAAACATGTTTTTCAGCAGAAATAAACATGTTTCTGCAATTTTGGTCAACCCCATGTAACTTATGGGGCAGTAACAGCTCACTTTTCAAGACGTGTTTTTCAGCCCGAAACAAACACGTTTTTTCAGACAGCTGTATCCCTATGTAACTGCAAGCCTCAGAAGAGCCCACACACTCAGGTCTTAACCCCACTGTGCTGAAAGTGTCAAAACATGTTTTTCAGCAGAAATAAACATGTTTCTGCAAGTTTGGTGTACCCCATGTAAGTTATGGGTCAGTAACAGCTCACTTTTCAAAATGTGTTTTTCAGCCCGAAATAAACGCGTTTTTTCAGACAGCTGTATCCCTATGTAACTGCAAGGCTCAGAAGAGCCCACACACTCAGGTCTTAACCCCAGTGTGCTGAAAGTGTCAGAACATGTTTTTCAGCAGACATAAACATGTTTTTGCAAGTTTGGTCAACCCCATGTAAGTTATGGATCAGTAACAGCTCACATTTCAAAACGTGTTTTTCAGCCCGAAATAAACGTGTTTTTTCAGACAGCTGTATCCCTATGTAACTGCAAGGCTCAGAAGAGCCCACACACTCAGGTCTTAACCCCAGTGTGCTGAAAGTGTCAAAACGTGTTTTTCAGCAGAAATAAACATGTTTCTGCAAGTTTGGTCAACCCCATGTAAGTTATGGGGCAGTAATAGCACACTTTTCAAAACGTGTTTTTCAGCCCGAAATAAACACGTTTTTTCAGACAGCTGTATCTCTATGTACCTGCAAGGCTCAGAAGAGCCCACACACTCAGGTCTTAACCCCAGTGTGCTGAAAGTGTCAAAATGTGTTTTTCAGCAGAAATAAACATGTTTCTGCAAGTTTGGTCAACCCCATGTAAGTTATGGGGCAGTAACAGCACACTTTTCAAAACGTGTTTTTCAGCCCGAAATAAACGCGTTTTTTCAGACAGCTGTATCCCTATGTAACTGCAAGGCTCAGAAGAGCCCACACACTCAGGTCTTAACCCCAGTGTGCTGAAAGTGTCAAAACATGTTTTTCAGCAAAAATAAACATGATTCTGCAAGTTTGGTCAACCCCATGTAAGTTATGGGTCAGTAACAGCTCACTTTTCAAAACGTGTTTTTCGGCCCGAAATAAACGCGTTTTTTCAGACAGCTGTATCCCTTTGTAACTGCAAGGCTCAGAAGAGCCCACACACTCAGGTCTTAACCCCAGTGTGCTGAAAGTGTCAAAACATGTTTTTCAGCAGAAATAAACATGTTTCTGCAAGTTTGGTCAACCCCATGTAACTTATGGGGCAGTAACAGCTCACTTTTCAAAACGTGTTTTTCAGCCCGAAATAAACGTGTTTTTTCAGACAGCTGTATCCCTATGTAACTGCAAGGCTCAGAAGAGCCCACACACTCAGGTCTTAACCCCAGTGTGCTGAAAGTGTCAAAACGTGTTTTTCAGCAGAAATAAACATGTTTCTGCAAGTTTGGTCAACACCATGTAAGTTATGGGGCAGTAACAGCACACTTTTCAAAACGTGTTTTTCAGCCCGAAATAAACGCGTTTTTTCAGACAGCTGTATCCCTATGTAACTGCAAGGCTCAGAAGAGCCCACACACTCAGGTCTTAACCCCAGTGTGCTGACAGTGTCAAAACGTGTTTTTCAGCAGAAATAAACATGTTTCTGCAAGTTTGGTCAACCCCATGTAAGTTATGGGTCAGTAACAGCTCACTTTTCAAAACGTGTTTTTCAGACCGAAATAAACGCGTTTTTTCAGATAGCTGTTACCCTATGTAACTGCAAGGCTCAGAAGAGCCCACACACTCAGGTCTTAACCCCAGTGCGCTGAAAGTGTCAAAACATGTTTTTCAGCAGAAATAAACATGTTTCTGCAAGTTTGGTCAACCCCATGTAAGTTATGGGTCAGTAACAGCTCACTTTTCAAAATGTGTTTTTCAGCCCGAAATAAACGCGTTTTTTCAGACAGCTGTATCCCTATGTATCTGCAAGGCTCAGAAGAGCCCACACACTCAGGTCTTAACCCCAGTGTGCTGAAAGTGTCAAAACATGTTTTTCAGCAGAAATAAACATGTTTCTGCAAGTTTGGTCAACCCCATGTAAGTTATGGGTCAGTAACAGCTCACTTTTCAAAACGTGTTTTTCAGCCCGAAATAAACGCGTTTTTTCAGACAACTGTATCGCTATGTAACTGCAAGGCTCAGAAGAGCCCACACACTCAGGTCTTAACCCCAGTGTGCTGACAGTGTCAAAACGTGTTTTTCAGCAGAAATAAACATGTTTCTGCAAGTTTGGTCAACCCCATGTAAGTTATGGGTCAGTAACAGCTCACTTTTCAAAATGTGTTTTTCAGCCCGAAATAAACGCGTTTTTTCAGACAGCTGTATCCCTATGTAACTGCAAGGCTCAGAAGAGCCCACACACTCAGGTCTTAACCCCAGTGTGCTGAAAGTGTCAGAACATGTTTTTCAGCAGACATAAACATGTTTTTGCAAGTTTGGTCAACCCCATGTAAGTTATGGATCAGTAACAGCTCACATTTCAAAACGTGTTTTTCAGCCCGAAATAAACGTGTTTTTTCAGACAGCTGTATCCCTATGTAACTGCAAGGCTCAGAAGAGCCCACACACTCAGGTCTTAACCCCAGTGTGCTGAAAGTGTCAAAACGTGTTTTTCAGCAGAAATAAACATGTTTCTGCAAGTTTGGTCAACCCCATGTAAGTTATGGGGCAGTAATAGCACACTTTTCAAAACGTGTTTTTCAGCCCGAAATAAACACGTTTTTTCAGACAGCTGTATCCCTTTGTAACTGCAAGGCTCAGAAGAGCCCACACACTCAGGTCTTAACCCCAGTGTGCTGAAAGTGTCAAAACATGTTTTTCAGCAGAAATAAACATGTTTCTGCAAGTTTGGTCAACCCCATGTAACTTATGGGGCAGTAACAGCTCACTTTTCAAAACGTGTTTTTCAGCCCGAAATAAACGCGTTTTTTCAGACAGCTGTATCCCTATGTAACTGCAAGGCTCAGAAGAGCCCACACACTCAGGTCTTAACCCCAGTGTGCTGAAAGTGTCAAAACGTGTTTTTCAGCAGAAATAAACATGTTTCTGCAAGTTTGGTCAACACCATGTAAGTTATGGGGCAGTAACAGCACACTTTTCAAAACGTGTTTTTCAGCCCGAAATAAACGCGTTTTTTCAGACAGCTGTATCCCTATGTAACTGCAAGGCTCAGAAGAGCCCACACACTCAGGTCTTAACCCCAGTGTGCTGAAAGTGTCAAAACATGTTTTTCAGCAGAAATAAACATGTTTCTGCAAGTTTGGTCAACCCCATGTAAGTTATGGGTCAGTAACAGCTCACTTTTCAAAACGTGTTTTTCAGACCGAAATAAACGCGTTTTTTCAGATAGCTGTTACCCTATGTAACTGCAAGGCTCAGAAGAGCCCACACACTCAGGTCTTAACCCCAGTGCGCTGAAAGTGTCAAAACATGTTTTTCAGCAGAAATAAACATGTTTCTGCAAGTTTGGTCAACCCCATGTAAGTTATGGGTCAGTAACAGCTCACTTTTCAAAATGTGTTTTTCAGCCCGAAATAAACGCGTTTTTTCAGACAGCTGTATCCCTATGTATCTGCAAGGCTCAGAAGAGCCCACACACTCAGGTCTTAACCCCAGTGTGCTGAAAGTGTCAAAACATGTTTTTCAGCAGAAATAAACATGTTTCTGCAAGTTTGGTCAACCCCATGTAAGTTATGGGTCAGTAACAGCTCACTTTTCAAAATGTGTTTTTCAGCCCGAAATAAACGCGTTTTTTCAGACAGCTGTATCCCTATGTAACTGCAAGGCTCAGAAGAGCCCACACACTCAGGTCTTAACCCCAGTGTGCTGAAAGTGTCAGAACATGTTTTTCAGCAGACATAAACATGTTTTTGCAAGTTTGGTCAACCCCATGTAAGTTATGGATCAGTAACAGCTCACATTTCAAAACGTGTTTTTCAGCCCGAAATAAACGTGTTTTTTCAGACAGCTGTATCCCTATGTAACTGCAAGGCTCAGAAGAGCCCACACACTCAGGTCTTAACCCCAGTGTGCTGAAAGTGTCAAAACGTGTTTTTCAGCAGAAAAAAACATGTTTCTGCAAGTTTGGTCAACCCCATGTAAGTTATGGGGCAGTAATAGCACACTTTTCAAAACGTGTTTTTCAGCCCGAAATAAACACGTTTTTTCAGACAGCTGTATCTCTATGTACCTGCAAGGCTCAGAAGAGCCCCCACACTCAGGTCTTAACCCCAGTGTGCTGAAAGTGTCAAAATGTGTTTTTCAGCAGAAATAAACATGTTTCTGCAAGTTTGGTCAACCCCATGTAAGTTATGGGGCAGTAACAGCACACTTTTCAAAACGTGTTTTTCAGCCCGAAATAAACGCGTTTTTTCAGACAGCTGTATCCCTATGTAACTGCAAGGCTCAGAAGAGCCCACACACTCAGGTCTTAACCCCAGTGTGCTGAAAGTGTCAAAACATGTTTTTCAGCAGAAATAAACGTGTTTCTGCAAGTTTGGTCAACCCCATGTAACTTATGGGTCAGTAACAGCTCACTTTTCAAAACGTGTTTTTCAGCCCGAAATAAACGCGTTTTTTCAGATAGCTGTTACCCTATGTAACTGCAAGGCTCAGAAGAGCCCACACACTCAGGTCTTAACCCCAGTGCGCTGAAAGTGTCAAAACATGTTTTTCAGCAGAAATAAACATGTTTCTGCAAGTTTGGTCAACCCCATGTAAGTTATGGGGCAGTAACAGCTCACTTTTCAAAATGTGTTTTTCAGCCCGAAATAAACGCGTTTTTTCAGACAGCTGTATCCCTATGTATCTGCAAGGCTCAGAAGAGCCCACACACTCAGGTCTTAAACCCAGTGTGCTGAAAGTGTCAAAACATGTTTTTCAGCAGAAATAAACATGTTTCTGCAAGTTTGGTCAACCCCATGTAAGTTATGGGTCAGTAACAGCTCACTTTTCAAAACGTGTTTTTCAGACCGAAATAAACGCGTTTTTTCAGATAGCTGTTACCCTATGTAACTGCAAGGCTCAGAAGAGCCCACACACTCAGGTCTTAACCCCAGTGCGCTGAAAGTGTCAAAACATGTTTTTCAGCAGAAATAAACATGTTTCTGCAAGTTTGGTCAACCCCATGTAAGTTATGGGTCAGTAACAGCTCACTTTTCAAAATGTGTTTTTCAGCCCGAAATAAACGCGTTTTTTCAGACAGCTGTATCCCTATGTATCTGCAAGGCTCAGAAGAGCCCACACACTCAGGTCTTAACCCCAGTGTGCTGAAAGTGTCAAAACATGTTTTTCAGCAGAAATAAACATGTTTCTGCAAGTTTGGTCAACCCCATGTAAGTTATGGGTCAGTAACAGCTCACTTTTCAAAACGTGTTTTTCAGCCCGAAATAAACGCGTTTTTTCAGACAACTGTATCGCTATGTAACTGCAAGGCTCAGAAGAGCCCACACACTCAGGTCTTAACCCCAGTGTGCTGACAGTGTCAAAACGTGTTTTTCAGCAGAAATAAACATGTTTCTGCAAGTTTGGTCAACCCCATGTAAGTTATGGGTCAGTAACAGCTCACTTTTCAAAATGTGTTTTTCAGCCCGAAATAAACGCGTTTTTTCAGACAGCTGTATCCCTATGTAACTGCAAGGCTCAGAAGAGCCCACACACTCAGGTCTTAACCCCAGTGTGCTGAAAGTGTCAGAACATGTTTTTCAGCAGACATAAACATGTTTTTGCAAGTTTGGTCAACCCCATGTAAGTTATGGATCAGTAACAGCTCACATTTCAAAACGTGTTTTTCAGCCCGAAATAAACGTGTTTTTTCAGACAGCTGTATCCCTATGTAACTGCAAGGCTCAGAAGAGCCCACACACTCAGGTCTTAACCCCAGTGTGCTGAAAGTGTCAAAACGTGTTTTTCAGCAGAAATAAACATGTTTCTGCAAGTTTGGTCAACCCCATGTAAGTTATGGGGCAGTAATAGCACACTTTTCAAAACGTGTTTTTCAGCCCGAAATAAACACGTTTTTTCAGACAGCTGTATCTCTATGTACCTGCAAGGCTCAGAAGAGCCCACACACTCAGGTCTTAACCCCAGTGTGCTGAAAGTGTCAAAATGTGTTTTTCAGCAGAAATAAACATGTTTCTGCAAGTTTGGTCAACCCCATGTAAGTTATGGGGCAGTAACAGCACACTTTTCAAAACGTGTTTTTCAGCCCGAAATAAACGCGTTTTTTCAGACAGCTGTATCCCTATGTAACTGCAAGGCTCAGAAGAGCCCACACACTCAGGTCTTAACCCCAGTGTGCTGAAAGTGTCAAAACATGTTTTTCAGCAAAAATAAACATGATTCTGCAAGTTTGGTCAACCCCATGTAAGTTATGGGTCAGTAACAGCTCACTTTTCAAAACGTGTTTTTCGGCCCGAAATAAACGCGTTTTTTCAGACAGCTGTATCCCTTTGTAACTGCAAGGCTCAGAAGAGCCCACACACTCAGGTCTTAACCCCAGTGTGCTGAAAGTGTCAAAACATGTTTTTCAGCAGAAATAAACATGTTTCTGCAAGTTTGGTCAACCCCATGTAACTTATGGGGCAGTAACAGCTCACTTTTCAAAACGTGTTTTTCAGCCCGAAATAAACGCGTTTTTTCAGACAGCTGTATCCCTATGTAACTGCAAGGCTCAGAAGAGCCCACACACTCAGGTCTAAACCCCACTGTGCTGAAAGTGTCAAAACGTGTTTTTCAGCAGAAATAAACATGTTTCTGCAAGTTTGGTCAACCCCATGTAAGTTATGGGTCAGTAACAGCTCACTTTTCAAAACGTGTTTTTCAGCCCGAAATAAACGCGTTTTTTCAGACAGCTGTATCCCTATGTAACTGCAAGGCTCAGAAGAGCCCACACACTCAGGTCTTAACCCCAGTGTGCTGAAAGTGTCAAAACGTGTTTTTCAGCAGAAATAAACATGTTTCTGCAAGTTTGGTCAACACCATGTAAGTTATGGGGCAGTAACAGCACACTTTTCAAAACGTGTTTTTCAGCCCGAAATAAACGCGTTTTTTCAGACAGCTGTATCCCTATGTAACTGCAAGGCTCAGAAGAGCCCACACACTCAGGTCTTAACCCCAGTGTGCTGAAAGTGTCAAAACATGTTTTTCAGCAGAAATAAACATGTTTCTGCAAGTTTGGTCAACCCCATGTAAGTTATGGGTCAGTAACAGCTCACTTTTCAAAACGTGTTTTTCAGACCGAAATAAACGCGTTTTTTCAGATAGCTGTTACCCTATGTAACTGCAAGGCTCAGAAGAGCCCACACACTCAGGTCTTAACCCCAGTGCGCTGAAAGTGTCAAAACATGTTTTTCAGCAGAAATAAACATGTTTCTGCAAGTTTGGTCAACCCCATGTAAGTTATGGGTCAGTAACAGCTCACTTTTCAAAATGTGTTTTTCAGCCCGAAATAAACGCGTTTTTTCAGACAGCTGTATCCCTATGTATCTGCAAGGCTCAGAAGAGCCCACACACTCAGGTCTTAACCCCAGTGTGCTGAAAGTGTCAAAACATGTTTTTCAGCAGAAATAAACATGTTTCTGCAAGTTTGGTCAACCCCATGTAAGTTATGGGTCAGTAACAGCTCACTTTTCAAAACGTGTTTTTCAGCCCGAAATAAACGCGTTTTTTCAGACAACTGTATCGCTATGTAACTGCAAGGCTCAGAAGAGCCCACACACTCAGGTCTTAACCCCAGTGTGCTGACAGTGTCAAAACGTGTTTTTCAGCAGAAATAAACATGTTTCTGCAAGTTTGGTCAACCCCATGTAAGTTATGAGTCAGAAACAGCTCACTTTTCAAAACGTGTTTTTCAGCCCGAAATAATCGCGTTTTTTCAGACAGCTGTATCCCTATATAACTGCAAGGCTCAGAAGAGCCCACACACTCAGGTCTTAACCCCACTGTGCTGAAAGTGTCAAAACATGTTTTTCAGCAGAAATAAACATGTTTCTGCAAGTTTGGTCAACCCCATGTAAGTTATGGGTCAGTAACAGCTCACTTTTCAAAATGTGTTTTTCAGCCCGAAATAAACGCGTTTTTTCAGACAGCTGTATCCCTATGTAACTGCAAGGCTCAGAAGAGCCCACACACTCAGGTCTTAACCCCAGTGTGCTGAAAGTGTCAGAACATGTTTTTCAGCAGACATAAACATGTTTTTGCAAGTTTGGTCAACCCCATGTAAGTTATGGATCAGTAACAGCTCACTTTTCAAAATGTGTTTTTCAGCCCGAAATAAACGCGTTTTTTCAGACAGCTGTATCCCTATGTAACTGCAAGGCTCAGAAGAGCCCACACACTCAGGTCTTAACCCCAGTGTGCTGAAAGTGTCAAAACGTGTTTTTCAGCAGAAAAAAACATGTTTCTGCAAGTTTGGTCAACCCCATGTAAGTTATGGGGCAGTAATAGCACACTTTTCAAAACGTGTTTTTCAGCCCGAAATAAACACGTTTTTTCAGACAGCTGTATCTCTATGTACCTGCAAGGCTCAGAAGAGCCCCCACACTCAGGTCTTAACCCCAGTGTGCTGAAAGTGTCAAAATGTGTTTTTCAGCAGAAATAAACATGTTTCTGCAAGTTTGGTCAACCCCATGTAAGTTATGGGGCAGTAACAGCACACTTTTCAAAACGTGTTTTTCAGCCCGAAATAAACGCGTTTTTTCAGACAGCTGTATCCCTATGTAACTGCAAGGCTCAGAAGAGCCCACACACTCAGGTCTTAACCGCAGTGTGCTGAAAGTGTCAAAACATGTTTTTCAGCAAAAATAAACATGATTCTGCAAGTTTGGTCAACCCCATGTAAGTTATGGGGCAGTAACAGCACACTTTTCAAAACGTGTTTTTCAGCCCGAAATAAACGCGTTTTTTCAGACAGCTGTATCCCTATGTAACTGCAAGGCTCAGAAGAGCCCACACACTCAGGTCTTAACCCCAGTGTGCTGAAAGTGTCAAAACATGTTTTTCAGCAGAAATAAACGTGTTTCTGCAAGTTTGGTCAACCCCATGTAACTTATGGGTCAGTAACAGCTCACTTTTCAAAACGTGTTTTTCAGCCCGAAATAAACGCGTTTTTTCAGATAGCTGTTACCCTATGTAACTGCAAGGCTCAGAAGAGCCCACACACTCAGGTCTTAACCCCAGTGCGCTGAAAGTGTCAAAACATGTTTTTCAGCAGAAATAAACATGTTTCTGCAAGTTTGGTCAACCCCATGTAAGTTATGGGTCAGTAACAGCTCACTTTTCAAAATGTGTTTTTCAGCCCGAAATAAACGCGTTTTTTCAGACAGCTGTATCCCTATGTATCTGCAAGGCTCAGAAGAGCCCACACACTCAGGTCTTAAACCCAGTGTGCTGAAAGTGTCAAAACATGTTTTTCAGCAGAAATAAACATGTTTCTGCAAGTTTGGTCAACCCCATGTAAGTTATGGGTCAGTAACAGCTCACTTTTCAAAACGTGTTTTTCAGCCCGAAATAAACGCGTTTTTTCAGACAACTGTATCGCTATGTAACTGCAAGGCTCAGAAGAGCCCACACACTCAGGTCTTAACCCCAGTGTGCTGACAGTGTCAAAACGTGTTTTTCAGCAGAAATAAACATGTTTCTGCAAGTTTGGTCAACCCCATGTAAGTTATGAGTCAGAAACAGCTCACTTTTCAAAACGTGTTTTTCAGCCCGAAATAATCGCGTTTTTTCAGACAGCTGTATCCCTATATAACTGCAAGGCTCAGAAGAGCCCACACACTCAGGTCTTAACCCCAGTGTGCTGAAAGTGTCAAAACATGTTTTTCAGCAGAAATAAACATGTTTCTGCAAGTTTGGTCAACCCCATGTAACTTATGGGGCAGTAACAGCTCACTTTTCAAAACGTGTTTTTCAGCCCGAAATAAACGCGTTTTTTCAGACAGCTGTATCCCTATGTAACTGCAAGGCTCAGAAGAGCCCACACACTCAGGTCTCAACCCCACTGTGCTGAAAGTGTCAAAACATGTTTTTCAGCAGAAATAAACATGTTTCTGCAAGTTTGGTCAACCCCATGTAAGTTAGGGGTCAGTAACAGCTCACTTTTCAAAACGTGTTTTTCAGCCCGAAATAAACACGTTTTTTCAGACAGCTGTATCCCTATGTAACTGCAAGGCTCAGAAGAGCCCACACACTCAGGTCTTAACCCCAGTGTGCTGAAAGTGTCAAAACGTGTTTTTCAGCAGAAATAAACATGTTTCTGCAAGTTTGGTCAACCCCATGTAAGTTATGGGGTAGTAACAGCACACTTTTCAAAACGTGTTTTTCAGCCCGAAATAAACACGTTTTTTCAGACAGCTGTATCCCTATGTAACTGCAAGGCTCAGAAGAGCCCACACACTCAGGTCTTAACCCCAGTGTGCTGAAAGTGTCAAAACATGTTTTTCAGCAGAAATAAACATGTTTCTGCAAGTTTGGTCAACCCCATGTAAGTTATGGGGCAGTAACAGCACACTTTTCAAAACGTGTTTTTCAGCCCGAAATAAACGCGTTTTTTCAGACAGCTGTATCCCTATGTAACTGCAAGGCTCAGAAGAGCCCACACACTCAGGTCTTAACCCCAGTGTGCTGAAAGTGTCAAAACATGTTTTTCAGCAGAAATAAACGTGTTTCTGCAAGTTTGGTCAACCCCATGTAAGTTATGGGTCAGTAACAGCTCACTTTTCAAAATGTGTTTTTCAGCCCGAAATAAACGCGTTTTTTCAGACAGCTGTATCCCTATGTATCTGCAAGGCTCAGAAGAGCCCACACACTCAGGTCTTAACCCCAGTGTGCTGAAAGTGTCAAAACATGTTTTTCAGCAGAAATAAACATGTTTCTGCAAGTTTGGTCAACCCCATGTAAGTTATGGGTCAGTAACAGCTCACTTTTCAAAATGTGTTTTTCAGCCCGAAATAAACGCGTTTTTTCAGACAGCTGTATCCCTATGTATCTGCAAGGCTCAGAAGAGCCCACACACTCAGGTCTTAACCCCAGTGTGCTGAAAGTGTCAAAACATGTTTTTCAGCAGAAATAAACATGTTTCTGCAAGTTTGGTCAACCCCATGTAAGTTATGGGTCAGTAACAGCTCACTTTTCAAAACGTGTTTTTCAGCCCGAAATAAACGCGTTTTTTCAGACAACTGTATTGCTATGTAACTGCAAGGCTCAGAAGAGCCCACACACTCAGGTCTTAACCCCAGTGTGCTGACAGTGTCAAAACGTGTTTTTCAGCAGAAATAAACATGTTTCTGCAAGTTTGGTCAACCCCATGTAAGTTATGAGTCAGAAACAGCTCACTTTTCAAAACGTGTTTTTCAGCCCGAAATAATCGCGTTTTTTCAGACAGCTGTATCCCTATATAACTGCAAGGCTCAGAAGAGCCCACACACTCAGGTCTTAACCCCACTGTGCTGAAAGTGTCAAAACATGTTTTTCAGCAGAAATAAACATGTTTCTGCAAGTTTGGTCAACCCCATGTAAGTTATGGGTCAGTAACAGCTCACTTTTCAAAATGTGTTTTTCAGCCCGAAATAAACGCGTTTTTTCAGACAGCTGTATCCCTATGTAACTGCAAGGCTCAGAAGAGCCCACACACTCAGGTCTTAACCCCAGTGTGCTGAAAGTGTCAGAACATGTTTTTCAGCAGACATAAACATGTTTTTGCAAGTTTGGTCAACCCCATGTAAGTTATGGATCAGTAACAGCTCACATTTCAAAACGTGTTTTTCAGCCCGAAATAAACGTGTTTTTTCAGACAGCTGTATCCCTATGTAACTGCAAGGCTCAGAAGAGCCCACACACTCAGGTCTTAACCCCAGTGTGCTGAAAGTGTCAAAACGTGTTTTTCAGCAGAAAAAAACATGTTTCTGCAAGTTTGGTCAACCCCATGTAAGTTATGGGGCAGTAATAGCACACTTTTCAAAACGTGTTTTTCAGCCCGAAATAAACACGTTTTTTCAGACAGCTGTATCTCTATGTACCTGCAAGGCTCAGAAGAGCCCCCACACTCAGGTCTTAACCCCAGTGTGCTGAAAGTGTCAAAATGTGTTTTTCAGCAGAAATAAACATGTTTCTGCAAGTTTGGTCAACCCCATGTAAGTTATGGGGCAGTAACAGCACACTTTTCAAAACGTGTTTTTCAGCCCGAAATAAACGCGTTTTTTCAGACAGCTGTATCCCTATGTAACTGCAAGGCTCAGAAGAGCCCACACACTCAGGTCTTAACCGCAGTGTGCTGAAAGTGTCAAAACATGTTTTTCAGCAAAAATAAACATGATTCTGCAAGTTTGGTCAACCCCATGTAAGTTATGGGGCAGTAACAGCACACTTTTCAAAACGTGTTTTTCAGCCCGAAATAAACGCGTTTTTTCAGACAGCTGTATCCCTATGTAACTGCAAGGCTCAGAAGAGCCCACACACTCAGGTCTTAACCCCAGTGTGCTGAAAGTGTCAAAACATGTTTTTCAGCAGAAATAAACGTGTTTCTGCAAGTTTGGTCAACCCCATGTAAGTTATGGGTCAGTAACAGCTCACTTTTCAAAATGTGTTTTTCAGCCCGAAATAAACGCGTTTTTTCAGACAGCTGTATCCCTATGTATCTGCAAGGCTCAGAAGAGCCCACACACTCAGGTCTTAAACCCAGTGTGCTGAAAGTGTCAAAACATGTTTTTCAGCAGAAATAAACATGTTTCTGCAAGTTTGGTCAACCCCATGTAAGTTATGGGTCAGTAACAGCTCACTTTTCAAAACGTGTTTTTCAGCCCGAAATAAACGCGTTTTTTCAGACAACTGTATCGCTATGTAACTGCAAGGCTCAGAAGAGCCCACACACTCAGGTCTTAACCCCAGTGTGCTGACAGTGTCAAAACGTGTTTTTCAGCAGAAATAAACATGTTTCTGCAAGTTTGGTCAACCCCATGTAAGTTATGAGTCAGAAACAGCTCACTTTTCAAAACGTGTTTTTCAGCCCGAAATAATCGCGTTTTTTCAGACAGCTGTATCCCTATATAACTGCAAGGCTCAGAAGAGCCCACACACTCAGGTCTTAACCCCAGTGTGCTGAAAGTGTCAAAACATGTTTTTCAGCAGAAATAAACATGTTTCTGCAAGTTTGGTCAACCCCATGTAACTTATGGGGCAGTAACAGCTCACTTTTCAAAACGTGTTTTTCAGCCCGAAATAAACGCGTTTTTTCAGACAGCTGTATCCCTATGTAACTGCAAGGCTCAGAAGAGCCCACACACTCAGGTCTCAACCCCACTGTGCTGAAAGTGTCAAAACATGTTTTTCAGCAGAAATAAACATGTTTCTGCAAGTTTGGTCAACCCCATGTAAGTTAGGGGTCAGTAACAGCTCACTTTTCAAAACGTGTTTTTCAGCCCGAAATAAACACGTTTTTTCAGACAGCTGTATCCCTATGTAACTGCAAGGCTCAGAAGAGCCCACACACTCAGGTCTTAACCCCAGTGTGCTGAAAGTGTCAAAACGTGTTTTTCAGCAGAAATAAACATGTTTCTGCAAGTTTGGTCAACCCCATGTAAGTTATGGGGTAGTAACAGCACACTTTTCAAAACGTGTTTTTCAGCCCGAAATAAACACGTTTTTTCAGACAGCTGTATCCCTATGTAACTGCAAGGCTCAGAAGAGCCCACACACTCAGGTCTTAACCCCAGTGTGCTGAAAGTGTCAAAACATGTTTTTCAGCAGAAATAAACATGTTTCTGCAAGTTTGGTCAACCCCATGTAAGTTATGGGGCAGTAACAGCACACTTTTCAAAACGTGTTTTTCAGCCCGAAATAAACGCGTTTTTTCAGACAGCTGTATCCCTATGTAACTGCAAGGCTCAGAAGAGCCCACACACTCAGGTCTTAACCCCAGTGTGCTGAAAGTGTCAAAACATGTTTTTCAGCAGAAATAAACGTGTTTCTGCAAGTTTGGTCAACCCCATGTAAGTTATGGGTCAGTAACAGCTCACTTTTCAAAATGTGTTTTTCAGCCCGAAATAAACGCGTTTTTTCAGACAGCTGTATCCCTATGTATCTGCAAGGCTCAGAAGAGCCCACACACTCAGGTCTTAACCCCAGTGTGCTGAAAGTGTCAAAACATGTTTTTCAGCAGAAATAAACATGTTTCTGCAAGTTTGGTCAACCCCATGTAAGTTATGGGTCAGTAACAGCTCACTTTTCAAAACGTGTTTTTCAGCCCGAAATAAACGCGTTTTTTCAGACAACTGTATCCCTATGTAACTGCAAGGCTCAGAAGAGCCCACACACTCAGGTCTTAACCCCAGTGTGCTGACAGTGTCAAAACGTGTTTTTCAGCAGAAATAAACATGTTTCTGCAAGTTTGGTCAACCCCATGTAAGTTATGAGTCAGAAATAGCTCACTTTTCAAAACGTGTTTTTCAGCCCGAAATAATCGCGTTTTTTCAGACAGCTGTATCCCTATATAACTGCAAGCCTCAGAAGAGCCCACACACTCAGGTCTTAACCCCATTGTGCTGAAAGTGTCAAAACATGTTTTTCAGCAGAAATAAACATGTTTCTGCAAGTTTGGTCAACCCCATGTAACTTATGGGGCAGTAACAGCTCACTTTTCAAAACGTGTTTTTCAGCCCGAAATAAACGCGTTTTTTCAGACAGCTGTATCCCTATGTAACTGCAAGGCTCAGAAGAGCCCACACACTCAGGTCTCAACCCCACTGTGCTGAAAGTGTCAAAACATGTTTTTCAGCAGAAATAAACATGTTTCTGCAAGTTTGGTCAACCCCATGTAAGTTAGGGGTCAGTAACAGCTCACTTTTCAAAACGTGTTTTTCAGCCCGAAATAAACACGTTTTTTCAGACAGCTGTATCCCTATGTAACTGCAAGGCTCAGAAGAGCCCACACACTCAGGTCTTAACCCCAGTGTGCTGAAAGTGTCAAAACATGTTTTTCAGCAGAAATAAACATGTTTCTGCAAGTTTGGTCAACCCCATGTAAGTTATGGGGCAGTAACAGCACACTTTTCAAAACGTGTTTTTCAGCCCGAAATAAACGCGTTTTTTCAGACAGCTGTATCCCTATGTAACTGCAAGGTTCAGAAGAGCCCACACACTCAGGTCTTAACCCCACTGTGCTGAAAGTGTCAAAACATGTTTTTCAGCAGAAATAAACATGTTTCTGCAAGTTTGGTCAACCCCATGTAAGTAATGGGTCAGTAACAGCTCACTTTTCAAAACCTGTTTTTCAGCCCGAAATAAACGCGTTTTTTCAGACAGCTGTATCCCTATGTAACTGCAAGGCTCAAAAGAGCCCACACACTCAGGTCTTAACCCCAGTGTGCTGAAAGTGTCAAAACATGTTTTTCAGCAGAAATAAACATGTTTCTGTAAGTTTGGTCAACCCCATGTAAGTTATGGGGCAGTAACAGCACACTTTTCAAAACGTGTTTTTCAGCCAGAAATAAACGCGTTTTTTCAGACAGCTGTATCCCTATGTAACTGCAAGGCTCAGAAGAGCCCACACACTCAGGTCTTAACCCCAGTGTGCTGAAAGTGTCAAAACATGTTTTTCAGCAGAAATAAACATGTTTCTGCAAGTTTGGTCAACCCCATGTAAGTTATGGGTCAGTAACAGCTCACTTTTCAAAACGTGTTTTTCAGCCCGAAATAAACGCGTTTTTTCAGACAGCTGTATCCCTATGTAACTGCAAGGCTCAGAAGAGCCCACACACTCAGGTCTTAACCCCAGTGTGCTGAAAGTGACAAAACATGTTTTTCAGCAGAAATAAACATGTTTCTGCAAGTTTGGTCAACCCCATGTAACTTATGGGTAAGTAACAGCTCACTTTTCAAAACGTGTTTTTCATCCCGAAATAAACGCGTTTTTTCAGATAGCTGTTACCCTATGTAACTGCAAGGCTCAGAAGAGCCCACACACTCAGGTCTTAACCCCAGTGCGCTGAAAGTGTCAAAACATGTTTTGCAGCAGAAATAAACATGTTTCTGCAAGTTTGGTCAACCCCATGTAAGTTATGGGTCAGTAACAGCTCACTTTTCAAAACGTGTTTTTCAGCCCGAAATAAACGCGTTTTTTCAGACAGCTGTATCCCTTTGTAACTGCAAGGCTCAGAAGAGCCCACACACTCAGGTCTTAACCCCAGTGTGCTGAAAGTGTCAAAACATGTTTTTCAGCAGAAATAAACATGTTTCTGCAAGTTTGGTCAACCCCATGTAACTTATGGGGCAGTAACAGCTCACTTTTCAAAACGTGTTTTTCAGGCCAAAATAAATGCGTTTTTTCAGACAGCTGTATCCCTATGTAACTGCAAGGCTCAGAAGAGCCCACACACTCAGGTCTTAACCCCAGTGTGCTGAAAGTGTCAAAACATGTTTTTCAGCAGAAATAAACATGTTTCTGCAATTTTGGTCAACCCCATGTAACTTATGGGGCAGTAACAGCTCACTTTTCAAGACGTGTTTTTCAGCCCGAAACAAACACGTTTTTTCAGACAGCTGTATCCCTATGTAACTGCAAGCCTCAGAAGAGTCCACACACTCAGGTCTTAACCCCACTGTGCTGAAAGTGTCAAAACATGTTTTTCAGCAGAAATAAACATGTTTCTGCAAGTTTGGTCAACCCCATGTAAGTTATGGGTCAGTAACAGCTCACTTTTCAAAATGTGTTTTTCAGCCTGAAATAAACGCGTTTTTTCAGACAGCTGTATCCCTATGTAACTGCAAGGCTCAGAAGAGCCCACACACTCAGGTCTTAACCCCAGTGTGCTGAAAGTGTCAGAACATGTTTTTCAGCAGAAATAAACATGTTTCTGCAAGTTTGATCAACCCCATGTAACTTATGGGGCAGTAACAGCTCACTTTTCAAAACGTGTTTTTCAGCCCGAAATAAACGCGTTTTTTCAGACAGCTGTATCCCTATGTAACTGCAAGGCTCAGAAGAGCCCACACACTCAGGTCTCAACCCCACTGTGCTGAAAGTGTCAAAACGTGTTTTTCAGCAGAAATAAACATGTTTCTGCAAGTTTGGTCAACCCCATGTAAGTTATGGGTCAGTAACAGCTCACTTTTCAAAACGTGTTTTTCAGCCCGAAATAAACGCGTTTTTTCAGACAGCTGTATCCCTATGTAACTGCAAGGCTCAGAAGAGCCCACACACTCAGGTCTTAACCCCAGTGTGCTGAAAGTGTCAAAACGTGTTTTTCAGCAGAAATAAACATGTTTCTGCAAGTTTGGTCAACCCCATGTAAGTTATGGGGCAGTAACAGCACACTTTTCAAAACGTGTTTTTCAGCCCGAAATAAACGCGTTTTTTCAGACAGCTGTATCCCTATGTAACTGCAAGGCTCAGAAGAGCCCACACACTCAGGTCTTAACCCCAGTGTGCTGAAAGTGTCAAAACATGTTTTTCAGCAGTAATAAACATGTTTCTGCAAGTTTGGTCAACCCCATGTAAGTTATGGGTCAGTAACAGCTCACTTTTCAAAACGTGTTTTTCAGCCCGAAATAAACGCGTTTTTTCAGATAGCTGTTACCCTATGTAACTGCAAGGCTCAGAAGAGCCCACACACTCAGGTCTTAACCGAAAGTGTCAAAACATGTTTTTCAGCAGAATAAACATGTTTCTGCAAGTTTGGTCAACCCCATGTAAGTTATGGGTCAGTAACAGCTCACTTTTCAAAATGTGTTTTTCAGCCAGAAATAAACGCGTTTTTTCAGACAGCTGTATCCCTATGTATCTGCAAGGCTCAGAAGAGCCCACACACTCAGGTCTTAACCCCAGTGTGCTGAAAGTGTCAAAACATGTTTTTCAGCAGAAATAAACATGTTTCTGCAAGTTTGGTCAACCCCATGTAAGTTATGGGGCAGTAACAGCTCACTTTTCAAAACGTGTTTTTCAGCCCGAAATAAACGCGTTTTTTCAGACAGCTGTATCCCTATGTAACTGCAAGGCTCAGAAGAGCCCACACACTCAGGTCTTAACCCCAGTGTGCTGACAGTGTCAAAACGTGTTTTTCAGCAGAAATAAACATGTTTCTGCAAGTTTGGTCAACCCCATGTAAGTTATGAGTCAGTAACAGCTCACTTTTCAAAACGTGTTTTTCAGCCCGAAATAATCGCGTTTTTTCAGACAGCTGTATCCCTATATAACTGCAAGGCTCAGAAGAGCCCACACACTCAGGTCTTAACCCCAGTGTGCTGAAAGTGTCAAAACATGTTTTTCAGCAGAAATAAACATGTTTCTGCAAGTTTGGTCAACCCCATGTAAGTTATGGGTCAGTAACAGCTCACTTTTCAAAATGTGTTTTTCAGCCTGAAATAAACGCGTTTTTTCAGACAGCTGTATCCCTATGTAACTGCAAGGCTCAGAAGAGCCCACACACTCAGGTCTCAACCCCACTGTGCTGAAAGTGTCAAAACATGTTTTTCAGCAGAAATAAACATGTTTCTGCAAGTTTGGTCAACCCCATGTAAGTTAGGGGTCAGTAACAGCTCACTTTTCAAAACGTGTTTTTCAGCCCGAAATAAACACGTTTTTTCAGACAGCTGTATCCCTATGTAACTGCAAGGCTCAGAAGAGCCCACACACTCAGGTCTTAACCCCAGTGTGCTGAAAGTGTCAAAACATGTTTTTCAGCAGAAATAAACATGTTTCTGCAAGTTTGGTCAACCCCATGTAAGTTATGGGGCAGTAACAGCACACTTTTCAAAACGTGTTTTTCAGCCCGAAATAAACGCGTTTTTTTCAGACAGCTGTATCCCTATGTAACTGCAAGGTTCAGAAGAGCCCACACACTCAGGTCTTAACCCCACTGTGCTGAAAGTGTCAAAACATGTTTTTCAGCAGAAATAAACATGTTTCTGCAAGTTTGGTCAACCCCATGTAAGTAATGGGTCAGTAACAGCTCACTTTTCAAAACCTGTTTTTCAGCCCGAAATAAACGCGTTTTTTTCAGACAGCTGTATCCCTATGTAACTGCAAGGCTCAAAAGAGCCCACACACTCAGGTCTTAACCCCAGTGTGCTGAAAGTGTCAAAACATGTTTTTCAGCAGAAATAAACATGTTTCTGTAAGTGTTGGCCATTGGGTCAACCCCATGTAAGTTATGGGGCAGTAACAGCACACTTTCAAAACGTGTTTTTCAGCCAGAATAAACGCGTTTTTTCAGACAGCTGTATCCCTATGTAACTGCAAGGCTCAGAAGAGCCCACACACTCAGGTCTTAACCCCAGTGTGCTGAAAGTGTCAAAACATGTTTTTCAGCAGAAATAAACATGTTTCTGCAAGTTTGGTCAACCCCATGTAAGTTATGGGTCAGTAACAGCTCACTTTTCAAAACGTGTTTTTCAGCCCGAAATAAACGCGTTTTTTCAGACAGCTGTATCCCTATGTAACTGCAAGGCTCAGAAGAGCCCACACACTCAGGTCTTAACCCCAGTGTGCTGAAAGTGACAAAACATGTTTTTCAGCAGAAATAAACATGTTTCTGCAAGTTTGGTCAACCCCATGTAACTTATGGGTAAGTAACAGCTCACTTTTCAAAACGTGTTTTTCATCCCGAAATAAACGCGTTTTTTCAGATAGCTGTTACCCTATGTAACTGCAAGGCTCAGAAGAGCCCACACACTCAGGTCTTAACCCCAGTGCGCTGAAAGTGTCAAAACATGTTTTGCAGCAGAAATAAACATGTTTCTGCAAGTTTGGTCAACCCCATGTAAGTTATGGGTCAGTAACAGCTCACTTTTCAAAACGTGTTTTTCAGCCCGAAATAAACGCGTTTTTTCAGACAGCTGTATCCCTTTGTAACTGCAAGGCTCAGAAGAGCCCACACACTCAGGTCTTAACCCCAGTGTGCTGAAAGTGTCAAAACATGTTTTTCAGCAGAAATAAACATGTTTCTGCAAGTTTGGTCAACCCCATGTAACTTATGGGGCAGTAACAGCTCACTTTTCAAAACGTGTTTTTCAGGCCAAAATAAATGCGTTTTTTCAGACAGCTGTATCCCTATGTAACTGCAAGGCTCAGAAGAGCCCACACACTCAGGTCTTAACCCCAGTGTGCTGAAAGTGTCAAAACATGTTTTTCAGCAGAAATAAACATGTTTCTGCAATTTTGGTCAACCCCATGTAACTTATGGGGCAGTAACAGCTCACTTTTCAAGACGTGTTTTTCAGCCCGAAACAAACACGTTTTTTCAGACAGCTGTATCCCTATGTAACTGCAAGCCTCAGAAGAGTCCACACACTCAGGTCTTAACCCCACTGTGCTGAAAGTGTCAAAACATGTTTTTCAGCAGAAATAAACATGTTTCTGCAAGTTTGGTCAACCCCATGTAAGTTATGGGTCAGTAACAGCTCACTTTTCAAAATGTGTTTTTCAGCCTGAAATAAACGCGTTTTTTCAGACAGCTGTATCCCTATGTAACTGCAAGGCTCAGAAGAGCCCACACACTCAGGTCTTAACCCCAGTGTGCTGAAAGTGTCAGAACATGTTTTTCAGCAGAAATAAACATGTTTCTGCAAGTTTGATCAACCCCATGTAACTTATGGGGCAGTAACAGCTCACTTTTCAAAACGTGTTTTTCAGCCCGAAATAAACGCGTTTTTTCAGACAGCTGTATCCCTATGTAACTGCAAGGCTCAGAAGAGCCCACACACTCAGGTCTCAACCCCACTGTGCTGAAAGTGTCAAAACGTGTTTTTCAGCAGAAATAAACATGTTTCTGCAAGTTTGGTCAACCCCATGTAAGTTATGGGTCAGTAACAGCTCACTTTTCAAAACGTGTTTTTCAGCCCGAAATAAACGCGTTTTTTCAGACAGCTGTATCCCTATGTAACTGCAAGGCTCAGAAGAGCCCACACACTCAGGTCTTAACCCCAGTGTGCTGAAAGTGTCAAAACGTGTTTTTCAGCAGAAATAAACATGTTTCTGCAAGTTTGGTCAACCCCATGTAAGTTATGGGGCAGTAACAGCACACTTTTCAAAACGTGTTTTTCAGCCCGAAATAAACGCGTTTTTTCAGACAGCTGTATCCCTATGTAACTGCAAGGCTCAGAAGAGCCCACACACTCAGGTCTTAACCCCAGTGTGCTGAAAGTGTCAAAACATGTTTTTCAGCAGTAATAAACATGTTTCTGCAAGTTTGGTCAACCCCATGTAAGTTATGGGTCAGTAACAGCTCACTTTTCAAAACGTGTTTTTCAGCCCGAAATAAACGCGTTTTTTTCAGATAGCTGTTACCCTATGTAACTGCAAGGCTCAGAAGAGCCCACACACTCAGGTCTTAACCCCAGTGCGCTGAAAGTGTCAAAACATGTTTTTCAGCAGAAATAAACATGTTTCTGCAAGTTTGGTCAACCCCATGTAAGTTATGGGTCAGTAACAGCTCACTTTTCAAAATGTGTTTTTCAGCCAGAAATAAACGCGTTTTTTCAGACAGCTGTATCCCTATGTATCTGCAAGGCTCAGAAGAGCCCACACACTCAGGTCTTAACCCCAGTGTGCTGAAAGTGTCAAAACATGTTTTTCAGCAGAAATAAACATGTTTCTGCAAGTTTGGTCAACCCCATGTAAGTTATGGGGCAGTAACAGCTCACTTTTCAAAACGTGTTTTTCAGCCCGAAATAAACGCGTTTTTTCAGACAGCTGTATCCCTATGTAACTGCAAGGCTCAGAAGAGCCCACACACTCAGGTCTTAACCCCAGTGTGCTGACAGTGTCAAAACGTGTTTTTCAGCAGAAATAAACATGTTTCTGCAAGTTTGGGTCAACCCCATGTAAGTTATGAGTCAGTAACAGCTCACTTTTCAAAACGTGTTTTTCAGCCCGAAATAATCGCGTTTTTTCAGACAGCTGTATCCCTATATAACTGCAAGGCTCAGAAGAGCCCACACACTCAGGTCTTAACCCAGTGTGCTGAAAGTGTCAAAACATGTTTTTCAGCAGAAATAAACATGTTTCTGCAAGTTTGGTCAACCCCATGTAAGTTATGGGTCAGTAACAGCTCACTTTTCAAAATGTGTTTTTCAGCCTGAAATAAACGCGTTTTTTCAGACAGCTGTATCCCTATGTAACTGCAAGGCTCAGAAGAGCCCACACACTCAGGTCTTAACCCCAGTGTGCTGAAAGTGTCAGAACATGTTTTTCAGCAGACATAAACATGTTTTTGCAAGTTTGGTCAACCCCATGTAAGTTATGGATCAGTAATAGCACACTTTTCAAAACGTGTTTTTCAGCCCGAAATAAACACGTTTTTTCAGACAGCTGTATCTCTATGTACCTGCAAGGCTCAGAAGAGCCCACACACTCAGGTCTTAACCCCAGTGTGCTGAAAGTGTCAAAATGTGTTTTTCAGCAGAAATAAACATGTTTCTGCAAGTTTGGTCAACCCCATGTAAGTTATGGGGCAGTAACAGCACACTTTTCAAAACGTGTTTTTCAGCCCGAAATAAACGCGTTTTTTCAGACAGCTGTATCCCTATGTAACTGCAAGGCTCAGAAGAGCCCACACACTCAGGTCTTAACCCCAGTGTGCTGAAAGTGTCAAAACATGTTTTTCAGCAGAAATAAACATGTTTCTGCAAGTTTGGTCAACCCCATGTAAGTTATGGGTCAGTAACAGCTCACTTTTCAAAACGTGTTTTTCGGCCACGAAATAAACGCGTTTTTTCAGACAGCTGTATCCCTTTGTAACTGCAAGGCTCAGAAGAGCCCACACACTCAGGTCTTAACCCCAGTGTGCTGAAAGTGTCAAAACATGTTTTTCAGCAGAAATAAACATGTTTCTGCAAGTTTGATCAACCCCATGTAACTTATGGGTCAGTAACAGCTCACTTTTCAAAACGTGTTTTTCAGCCCGAAATAAACGCGTTTTTTCAGACAGCTGTATCCCTTTGTAACTGCAAGGCTCAGAAGAGCCCACACACTCAGGTCTTTAACCCCAGTGTGCTGAAAGTGTCAAAACATGTTTTTCAGCAGAAATAAACATGTTTCTGCAAGTTTGGTCAACCCCATGTAACTTATGGGGCAGTAACAGCTCACTTTTCAAAACGTGTTTTTCAGGCCAAAATAAATGCGTTTTTTCAGACAGCTGTATCCCTATGTAACTGCAAGGCTCAGAAGAGCCCACACACTCAGGTCTTAACCCCAGTGTGCTGAAAGTGTCAAAACATGTTTTTCAGCAGAAATAAACATGTTTCTGCAATTTTGGTCAACCCCATGTAACTTATGGGGCAGTAACAGCTCACTTTTCAAGACGTGTTTTTCAGCCCGAAACAAACACGTTTTTTCAGACAGCTGTATCCCTATGTAACTGCAAGCCTCAGAAGAGTCCACACACTCAGGTCTTAACCCCACTGTGCTGAAAGTGTCAAAACATGTTTTTCAGCAGAAATAAACATGTTTCTGCAAGTTTGGTCAACCCCATGTAAGTTATGGGTCAGTAACAGCTCACTTTTCAAAATGTGTTTTTCAGCCTGAAATAAACGCGTTTTTTCAGACAGCTGTATCCCTATGTAACTGCAAGGCTCAGAAGAGCCCACACACTCAGGTCTTAACCCCAGTGTGCTGAAAGTGTCAGAAACATGTTTTTCAGCAGACATAAACATGTTTTTGCAAGTTTGGTCAACCCCATGTAAGTTATGGATCAGTAATAGCACACTTTTCAAAACGTGTTTTTCAGCCCGAAATAAACACGTTTTTTCAGACAGCTGTATCTCTATGTACCTGCAAGGCTCAGAAGAGCCCACACACTCAGGTCTTAACCCCAGTGTGCTGAAAGTGTCAAAATGTGTTTTTCAGCAGAAATAAACATGTTTCTGCAAGTTTGGTCAACCCCATGTAAGTTATGGGGCAGTAACAGCACACTTTTCAAAACGTGTTTTTCAGCCCGAAATAAACGCGTTTTTTCAGACAGCTGTATCCCTATGTAACTGCAAGGCTCAGAAGAGCCCACACACTCAGGTCTTAACCCCAGTGTGCTGAAAGTGTCAAAACATGTTTTTCAGCAGAAATAAACATGTTTCTGCAAGTTTGGTCAACCCCATGTAAGTTATGGGTCAGTAACAGCTCACTTTTCAAAACGTGTTTTTCGGCCCGAAATAAACGCGTTTTTTCAGACAGCTGTATCCCTTTGTAACTGCAAGGCTCAGAAGAGCCCACACACTCAGGTCTTAACCCCAGTGTGCTGAAAGTGTCAAAACATGTTTTTCAGCAGAAATAAACATGTTTCTGCAAGTTTGATCAACCCCATGTAACTTATGGGGCAGTAACAGCTCACTTTTCAAAACGTGTTTTTCAGCCCGAAATAAACGCGTTTTTTCAGACAGCTGTATCCCTATGTAACTGCAAGGCTCAGAAGAGCCCACACACTCAGGTCTCAACCCCACTGTGCTGAAAGTGTCAAAACGTGTTTTTCAGCAGAAATAAACATGTTTCTGCAAGTTTGGTCAACCCCATGTAAGTTATGGGTCAGTAACAGCTCACTTTTCAAAACGTGTTTTTCAGCCCGAAATAAACGCGTTTTTTCAGACAGCTGTATCCCTATGTAACTGCAAGGCTCAGAAGAGCCCACACACTCAGGTCTTAACCCCAGTGTGCTGAAAGTGTCAAAACGTGTTTTTCAGCAGAAATAAACATGTTTCTGCAAGTTTGGTCAACCCCATGTAAGTTATGGGGCAGTAACAGCACACTTTTCAAAACGTGTTTTTCAGCCCGAAATAAACGCGTTTTTTCAGACAGCTGTATCCCTATGTAACTGCAAGGCTCAGAAGAGCCCACACACTCAGGTCTTAACCCCAGTGTGCTGAAAGTGTCAAAACATGTTTTTCAGCAGTAATAAACATGTTTCTGCAAGTTTGGTCAACCCCATGTAAGTTATGGGTCAGTAACAGCTCACTTTTCAAAACGTGTTTTTCAGCCCGAAATAAACGCGTTTTTTCAGATAGCTGTTACCCTATGTAACTGCAAGGCTCAGAAGAGCCCACACACTCAGGTCTTAACCCCAGTGCGCTGAAAGTGTCAAAACATGTTTTTCAGCAGAAATAAACATGTTTCTGCAAGTTTGGTCAACCCCATGTAAGTTATGGGTCAGTAACAGCTCACTTTTCAAAATGTGTTTTTCAGCCAGAAATAAACGCGTTTTTTCAGACAGCTGTATCCCTATGTATCTGCAAGGCTCAGAAGAGCCCACACACTCAGGTCTTAACCCCAGTGTGCTGAAAGTGTCAAAACATGTTTTTCAGCAGAAATAAACATGTTTCTGCAAGTTTGGTCAACCCCATGTAAGTTATGGGGCAGTAACAGCTCACTTTTCAAAACGTGTTTTTCAGCCCGAAATAAACGCGTTTTTTCAGACAGCTGTATCCCTATGTAACTGCAAGGCTCAGAAGAGCCCACACACTCAGGTCTTAACCCCAGTGTGCTGACAGTGTCAAAACGTGTTTTTCAGCAGAAATAAACATGTTTCTGCAAGTTTGGTCAACCCCATGTAAGTTATGAGTCAGTAACAGCTCACTTTTCAAAACGTGTTTTTCAGCCCGAAATAATCGCGTTTTTTCAGACAGCTGTATCCCTATATAACTGCAAGGCTCAGAAGAGCCCACACACTCAGGTCTTAACCCCAGTGTGCTGAAAGTGTCAAAACATGTTTTTCAGCAGAAATAAACATGTTTCTGCAAGTTTGGTCAACCCCATGTAAGTTATGGGTCAGTAACAGCTCACTTTTCAAAATGTGTTTTTCAGCCTGAAATAAACGCGTTTTTTCAGACAGCTGTATCCCTATGTAACTGCAAGGCTCAGAAGAGCCCACACACTCAGGTCTTAACCCCAGTGTGCTGAAAGTGTCAGAACATGTTTTTCAGCAGACATAAACATGTTTTTGCAAGTTTGGTCAACCCCATGTAAGTTATGGATCAGTAATAGCACACTTTTCAAAACGTGTTTTTCAGCCCGAAATAAACACGTTTTTTCAGACAGCTGTATCTCTATGTACCTGCAAGGCTCAGAAGAGCCCACACACTCAGGTCTTAACCCCAGTGTGCTGAAAGTGTCAAAATGTGTTTTTCAGCAGAAATAAACATGTTTCTGCAAGTTTGGTCAACCCCATGTAAGTTATGGGGCAGTAACAGCACACTTTTCAAAACGTGTTTTTCAGCCCGAAATAAACGCGTTTTTTCAGACAGCTGTATCCCTATGTAACTGCAAGGCTCAGAAGAGCCCACACACTCAGGTCTTAACCCCAGTGTGCTGAAAGTGTCAAAACATGTTTTTCAGCAGAAATAAACATGTTTCTGCAAGTTTGGTCAACCCCATGTAAGTTATGGGTCAGTAACAGCTCACTTTTCAAAACGTGTTTTTCGGCCCGAAATAAACGCGTTTTTTCAGACAGCTGTATCCCTTTGTAACTGCAAGGCTCAGAAGAGCCCACACACTCAGGTCTTAACCCCAGTGTGCTGAAAGTGTCAAAACATGTTTTTCAGCAGAAATAAACATGTTTCTGCAAGTTTGATCAACCCCATGTAACTTATGGGGCAGTAACAGCTCACTTTTCAAAACGTGTTTTTCAGCCCGAAATAAACGCGTTTTTTCAGACAGCTGTATCCCTATGTAACTGCAAGGCTCAGAAGAGCCCACACACTCAGGTCTCAACCCCACTGTGCTGAAAGTGTCAAAACGTGTTTTTCAGCAGAAATAAACATGTTTCTGCAAGTTTGGTCAACCCCATGTAAGTTATGGGTCAGTAACAGCTCACTTTTCAAAACGTGTTTTTCAGCCCAAAATAAACGCGTTTTTTCAGACAGCTGTATCCCTATGTAACTGCAAGGCTCAGAAGAGCCCACACACTCAGGTCTTAACCCCAGTGTGCTGAAAGTGTCAAAACGTGTTTTTCAGCAGAAATAAACATGTTTCTGCAAGTTTGGTCAACCCCATGTAAGTTATGGGGCAGTAACAGCACACTTTTCAAAACGTGTTTTTCAGCCCGAAATAAACGCGTTTTTTCAGACAGCTGTATCCCTATGTAACTGCAAGGCTCAGAAGAGCCCACACACTCAGGTCTTAACCCCAGTGTGCTGAAAGTGTCAAAACATGTTTTTCAGCAGTAATAAACATGTTTCTGCAAGTTTGGTCAACCCCATGTAAGTTATGGGTCAGTAACAGCTCACTTTTCAAAACGTGTTTTTCAGCCCGAAATAAACGCGTTTTTTCAGATAGCTGTTACCCTATGTAACTGCAAGGCTCAGAAGAGCCCACACACTCAGGTCTTAACCCCAGTGCGCTGAAAGTGTCAAAACATGTTTTTCAGCAGAAATAAACATGTTTCTGCAAGTTTGGTCAACCCCATGTAAGTTATGGGGCAGTAACAGCTCACTTTTCAAAATGTGTTTTTCAGCCAGAAATAAACGCGTTTTTTCAGACAGCTGTATCCCTATGTATCTGCAAGGCTCAGAAGAGCCCACACACTCAGGTCTTAACCCCAGTGTGCTGAAAGTGTCAAAACATGTTTTTCAGCAGAAATAAACATGTTTCTGCAAGTTTGGTCAACCCCATGTAAGTTATGGGGCAGTAACAGCTCACTTTTCAAAACGTGTTTTTCAGCCCGAAATAAACGCGTTTTTTCAGACAGCTGTATCCCTATGTAACTGCAAGGCTCAGAAGAGCCCACACACTCAGGTCTTAACCCCAGTGTGCTGACAGTGTCAAAACGTGTTTTTCAGCAGAAATAAACATGTTTCTGCAAGTTTGGTCAACCCCATGTAAGTTATGAGTCAGTAACAGCTCACTTTTCAAAACGTGTTTTTCAGCCCGAAATAATCGCGTTTTTTCAGACAGCTGTATCCCTATATAACTGCAAGGCTCAGAAGAGCCCACACACTCAGGTCTTAACCCCAGTGTGCTGAAAGTGTCAAAACATGTTTTTCAGCAGAAATAAACATGTTTCTGCAAGTTTGGTCAACCCCATGTAACTTATGGGGCAGTCACAGCTCACTTTTCAAAACGTGTTTTTCAGCCCGAAATGAACGCGTTTTTTCAGACAGCTGTATCCCTATGTAACTGCAAGGCTCAGAAGAGCCCACACACTCAGGTCTTAACCCCAGTGTGCTGAAAGTGTCAAAACGTGTTTTTCAGCAGAAATAAACATGTTTCTGCAAGTTTGGTCAACCCCATGTAAGTTATGGGGCAGTAACAGCACACTTTTCAAAACGTGTTTTTCAGCCCGAAATGAACACGTTTTTTCAGACAGCTGTATCCCTATGTAACTGCAAGGCTCAGAAGAGCCCACACACTCAAGTCTTAACCCCAGTGTGCTGAAAGTGTCAAAATGTGTTTTTCAGCAGAAATAAACATGTTTCTGCAAGTTTGGTCAACCCCATGTAAGTTATGGGGCAGTAACAGCACACTTTTCAAAACGTGTTTTTCAGCCCAAAATAAAAACGTTTTTTCAGACAGCTGTATCCCTATGTAACTGCAAGGCTCAGTAGAGCCCACACACTCAGGTCTTAACCCCAGTGTGCTGACAGTGTCAAAACGTGTTTTTCAGCAGAAATAAACATGTTTCTGCAAGTTTGGTCAACCCCATGTAAGTTATGGGGCAGTAACAGCTCACTTTTCAAAACGTGTTTTTCAGGCCAAAATAAACGCGTTTTTTCAGACAGCTGTATCCCTATGTAACTGCAAGGCTCAGAAGAGCCCACACACTCAGGTCTTAACCCCAGTGTGCTGAAAGTGTCAAAACATGTTTTTCAGCAGAAATAAACATGTTTCTGCAAGTTTGGTCAACCCCATGTAAGTTATGGGGCAGTAACAGCTCACTTTTCAAAACGTGTTTTTCAGCCCGAAATAAACGCGTTTTTTCAGACAGCTGTATCCATATGTAACTGCAAGGCTCAGAAGAGCCCACACACTCAGGTCTTAACCCCAGTGTGCTGACAGTGTCAAAACGTGTTTTTCAGCAGAAATAAACATGTTTCTGCAAGTTTGGTCAACCCCATGTAAGTTAGGGGTCAGTAACAGCTCACTTTTCAAAACGTGTTTTTCAGCCCGAAATAAACACGTTTTTTCAGACAGCTGTATCCCTATGTAACTGCAAGGCTCAGAAGAGCCCACACACTCAGGTCTTAACCCCAGTGTGCTGAAAGTGTCAAAACATGTTTTCAGCAGAAATAAACATGTTTCTGCAAGTTTGGTCAACCCCATGTAAGTTATGGGGCAGTAACAGCACACTTTTCAAAACGTGTTTTTCAGCCCGAAATAAACGCGTTTTTTCAGACAGCTGTATCCCTATGTAACTGCAAGGTTCAGAAGAGCCCACACACTCCGGTCTTAACCCCAGTGTGCTGAAAGTGTCAAAACATGTTTTTCAGCAGAAATAAACATGTTTCTGCAAGTTTGGTCAACCCCATATAACTTATGGGGCAGTAACAGCTCACTTTTCAAAACGTGTTTTTCAGGCCAAAATAAACACGTTTTTTCAGACAGCTGTATCCCTATGTAACTGCAAGGCTCAGAAGAGCCCACACACTCAGGTCTTAACCCCAGTGTGCTGAAAGTGTCAAAACATGTTTTTCAGCAGAAATAAACATGTTTCTGCAATTTTGGTCAACCCCATGTAACTTATGGGGCAGTAACAGCTCACTTTTCAAAACGTGTTTTTCAGCCCGAAATAAACACGTTTTTTCAGACAGCTGTATCCCTATGTAACTGCAAGCCTCAGAAGAGCCCACACACTCAGGTCTTAACCCCACTGTGCTGAAAGTGTCAAAACATGTTTTTCAGCAGAAATAAACATGTTTCTGCAAGTTTGGTCAACCCCATGTAAGTAATGGGTCAGTAACAGCTCACTTTTCAAAACGTGTTTTTCAGCCCGAAATAAACGCGTTTTTTCAGACAGCTGTATCCCTATGTAACTGCAAGGCTCAAAAGAGCCCACACACTCAGGTCTTAACCCCAGTGTGCTGAAAGTGTCAAAACATGTTTTTCAGCAGAAATAAACATGTTTCTGTAAGTTTGGTCAACCCCATGTAAGTTATGGGGCAGTAACAGCACACTTTTCAAAACGTGTTTTTCAGCCAGAAATAAACGCGTTTTTTCAGACAGCTGTATCCCTATGTAACTGCAAGGCTCAGAAGAGCCCACACACTCAGGTCTTAACCCCAGTGTGCTGAAAGTGTCAAAACATGTTTTTCAGCAGAAATAAACATGTTTCTGCAAGTTTGGTCAACCCCATGTAAGTTATGGGTCAGTAACAGCTCACTTTTCAAAACGTGGTTTTCAGCCCGAAATAAACGCGTTTTTTCAGACAGCTGTATCCCTATGTAACTGCAAGGCTCAGAAGAGCCCACACACTCAGGTCTTAACCCCAGTGTGCTGAAAGTGTCAAAACGTGTTTTTCAGCAGAAATAAACATGTTTCTGCAAGTTTGGTCAACCCCATGTAAGTTATGGGGCAGTAACAGCACACTTTTCAAAACGTGTTTTTCAGCCCGAAATAAACGCGTTTTTTCAGACAGCTGTATCCCTATGTAACTGCAAGGCTCAGAAGAGCCCACACACTCAGGTCTTAACCCCAGTGTGCTGAAAGTGTCAAAACATGTTTTTCAGCAGAAATAAACATGTTTCTGCAAGTTTGGTCAACCCCATGTAAGTTATGGGTCAGTAACAGCTCACTTTTCAAAACGTGTTTTTCAGACCGAAATAAACGCGTTTTTTCAGATAGCTGTTACCCTATGTAACTGCAAGGCTCAGAAGAGCCCACACACTCAGGTCTTAACCCCAGTGCGCTGAAAGTGTCAAAACATGTTTTTCAGCAGAAATAAACATGTTTCTGCAAGTTTGGTCAACCCCATGTAAGTTATGGGTCAGTAACAGCTCACTTTTCAAAATGTGTTTTTCAGCCCGAAATAAACGCGTTTTTTCAGACAGCTGTATCCCTATGTATCTGCAAGGCTCAGAAGAGCCCACACACTCAGGTCTTAACCCCAGTGTGCTGAAAGTGTCAAAACATGTTTTTCAGCAGAAATAAACATGTTTCTGCAAGTTTGGTCAACCCCATGTAAGTTATGGGTCAGTAACAGCTCACTTTTTAAAACGTGTTTTTCAGCCCGAAATAAACGCGTTTTTTCAGACAACTGTATCGCTATGTAACTGCAAGGCTCAGAAGAGCCCACACACTCAGGTCTTAACCCCAGTGTGCTGACAGTGTCAAAACGTGTTTTTCAGCAGAAATAAACATGTTTCTGCAAGTTTGGTCAACCCCATGTAAGTTATGAGTCAGAAACAGCTCACTTTTCACAACGTGTTTTTCAGCCCGAAATAATCGCGTTTTTTCAGACAGCTGTATCCCTATATAACTGCAAGGCTCAGAAGAGCCCACACACTCAGGTCTTAACCCCACTGTGCTGAAAGTGTCAAAACATGTTTTTCAGCAGAAATAAACATGTTTCTGCAAGTTTGGTCAACCCCATGTAACTTATTGGGCAGTAACAGCTCACTTTTCAAAACGTGTTTTTCAGCCCGAAATAAACGCGTTTTTTCAGACAGCTGTATCCCTATGTAACTGCAAGGCTCAGAAGAGCCCACACACTCAGGTCTTAACCCCAGTGTGCTGAAAGTGTCAAAACGTGTTTTTCAGCAGAAATAAACATGTTTCTGCAAGTTTGGTCAACCCCATGTAAGTTATGGGGCAGTAACAGCACACTTTTCAAAACGTGTTTTTCAGCCCGAAATAAACACGTTTTTTCAGACAGCTGTATCCCTATGTAACTGCAAGGCTCAGAAGAGCCCACACACTCAGGTCTTAACCCCAGTGTGCTGAAAGTGTCAAAACATGTTTTTCAGCAGAAATAAACATGTTTCTGCAAGTTTGGTCAACCCCATGTAAGTTATGGGGCAGTAACAGCACACTTTTCAAAACGTGTTTTTCAGCCCGAAATAAACGCGTTTTTTCAGACAGCTGTATCCCTATGTAACTGCAAGGCTCAGAAGAGCCCACACACTCAGGTCTTAACCCCAGTGTGCTGAAAGTGTCAAAACATGTTTTTCAGCAGAAATAAACGTGTTTCTGCAAGTTTGGTCAACCCCATGTAACTTATGGGTCAGTAACAGCTCACTTTTCAAAACGTGTTTTTCAGCCCGAAATAAACGCGTTTTTTCAGACAACTGTATCGCTATGTAACTGCAAGGCTCAGAAGAGCCCACACACTCAGGTCTTAACCCCAGTGTGCTGACAGTGTCAAAACGTGTTTTTCAGCAGAAATAAACATGTTTCTGCAAGTTTGGTCAACCCCATGTAAGTTATGGGTCAGTAACAGCTCACTTTTCAAAATGTGTTTTTCAGCCCGAAATAAACGCGTTTTTTCAGACAGCTGTATCCCTATGTATCTGCAAGGCTCAGAAGAGCCCACACACTCAGGTCTTAACCCCAGTGTGCTGAAAGTGTCAAAACATGTTTTTCAGCAGAAATAAACATGTTTCTGCAAGTTTGGTCAACCCCATGTAAGTTATGGGTCAGTAACAGCTCACTTTTCAAAACGTGTTTTTCAGCCCGAAATAAACGCGTTTTTTCAGACAACTGTATCGCTATGTAACTGCAAGGCTCA
Organism: Lepisosteus oculatus; assembly: GCF_040954835.1. Classification (NCBI taxonomy): domain Eukaryota; kingdom Metazoa; phylum Chordata; class Actinopteri; order Semionotiformes; family Lepisosteidae; genus Lepisosteus; species Lepisosteus oculatus. The sequence continues at coordinate 154,301 of NW_027167697.1, forward strand.
GAAGAGCCCACACACTCAGGTCTTAACCCCAGTGTGCTGACAGTGTCAAAACGTGTTTTTCAGCAGAAATAAACATGTTTCTGCAAGTTTGGTCAACCCCATGTAAGTTATGAGTCAGAAACAGCTCACTTTTCAAAACGTGTTTTTCAGCCCGAAATAATCGCGTTTTTTCAGACAGCTGTATCCCTATATAACTGCAAGGCTCAGAAGAGCCCACACACTCAGGTCTTAACCCCAGTGTGCTGAAAGTGTCAAAACATGTTTTTCAGCAGAAATAAACATGTTTCTGCAAGTTTGGTCAACCCCATGTAACTTATGGGGCAGTAACAGCTCACTTTTCAAAACGTGTTTTTCAGCCCGAAATAAACGCGTTTTTTCAGACAGCTGTATCCCTATGTAACTGCAAGGCTCAGAAGTGCCCACACACTCAGGTCTCAACCCCACTGTGCTGAAAGTGTCAAAACATGTTTTTCAGCAGAAATAAACATGTTTCTGCAAGTTTGGTCAACCCCATGTAAGTTAGGGGTCAGTAACAGCTCACTTTTCAAAACGTGTTTTTCAGCCCGAAATAAACACGTTTTTTCAGACAGCTGTATCCCTATGTAACTGCAAGGCTCAGAAGAGCCCACACACTCAGGTCTTAACCCCAGTGTGCTGAAAGTGTCAAAACGTGTTTTTCAGCAGAAATAAACATGTTTCTGCAAGTTTGGTCAACCCCATGTAAGTTATGGGGTAGTAACAGCACACTTTTCAAAACGTGTTTTTCAGCCCGAAATAAACACGTTTTTTCAGACAGCTGTATCCCTATGTAACTGCAAGGCTCAGAAGAGCCCACACACTCAGGTCTTAACCCCAGTGTGCTGAAAGTGTCAAAACATGTTTTTCAGCAGAAATAAACATGTTTCTGCAAGTTTGGTCAACCCCATGTAAGTTATGGGGCAGTAACAGCACACTTTTCAAAACGTGTTTTTCAGCCCGAAATAAACGCGTTTTTTCAGACAGCTGTATCCCTATGTAACTGCAAGGCTCAGAAGAGCCCACACACTCAGGTCTTAACCCCAGTGTGCTGAAAGTGTCAAAACATGTTTTTCAGCAGAAATAAACGTGTTTCTGCAAGTTTGGTCAACCCCATGTAACTTATGGGTCAGTAACAGCTCACTTTTCAAAACGTGTTTTTCAGCCCGAAATAAATGCGTTTTTTCAGAAAGCTGTTACCCTATGTAACTGCAAGGCTCAGAAGAGCCCACACACTCAGGTCTTAACCCCAGTGCGCTGAAAGTGTCAAAACATGTTTTTCAGCAGAAATAAACATGTTTCTGCAAGTTTGGTCAACCCCACGTAAGTTATGGGTCAGTAACAGCTCACTTTTCAAAATGTGTTTTTCAGCCCGAAATAAACGCGTTTTTTCAGACAGCTGTATCCCTATGTATCTGCAAGGCTCAGAAGAGCCCACACACTCAGGTCTTAACCCCAGTGTGCTGAAAGTGTCAAAACATGTTTTTCAGCAGAAATAAACATGTTTCTGCAAATTTGGTCAACCCCATGTAAGTTATGGGTCAGTAACAGCTCACTTTTCAAAACGTGTTTTTCAGCCCGAAATAAACGCGTTTTTTCAGACAACTGTATCCCTATGTAACTGCAAGGCTCAGAAGAGCCCACACACTCAGGTCTTAACCCCAGTGTGCTGACAGTGTCAAAACGTGTTTTTCAGCAGAAATAAACATGTTTCTGCAAGTTTGGTCAACCCCATGTAAGTTATGAGTCAGAAACAGCTCACTTTTCAAAACGTGTTTTTCAGCCCGAAATAATCGCGTTTTTTCAGACAGCTGTATCCCTATATAACTGCAAGGCTCAGAAGAGCCCACACACTCAGGTCTTAACCCCATTGTGCTGAAAGTGTCAAAACATGTTTTTCAGCAGAAATAAACATGTTTCTGCAAGTTTGGTCAACCCCATGTAACTTATGGGGCAGTAACAGCTCACTTTTCAAAACGTGTTTTTCAGCCCGAAATAAACGCGTTTTTTCAGACAGCTGTATTCCTATGTAACTGCAAGGCTCAGAAGAGCCCACACACTCAGGTCTCAACCCCACTGTGCTGAAAGTGTCAAAACATGTTTTTCAGCAGAAATAAACATGTTTCTGCAAGTTTGGTCAACCCCATGTAAGTTAGGGGTCAGTAACAGCTCACTTTTCAAAACGTGTTTTTCAGCCCGAAATAAACACGTTTTTTCAGACAGCTGTATCCCTATGTAACTGCAAGGCTCAGAAGAGCCCACACACTCAGGTCTTAACCCCAGTGTGCTGAAAGTGTCAAAACATGTTTTTCAGCAGAAATAAACATGTTTCTGCAAGTTTGGTCAACCCCATGTAAGTTATGGGGCAGTAACAGCACACTTTTCAAAACGTGTTTTTCAGCCCGAAATAAACGCGTTTTTTCAGACAGCTGTATCCCTATGTAACTGCAAGGTTCAGAAGAGCCCACACACTCAGGTCTTAACCCCAGTGTGCTGAAAGTGTCAAAACATGTTTTTCAGCAGAAATAAACATGTTTCTGCAAGTTTGGTCAACCCCATGTAAGTAATGGGTCAGTAACAGCTCACTTTTCAAAACCTGTTTTTCAGCCCGAAATAAACGCGTTTTTTCAGACAGCTGTATCCCTATGTAACTGCAAGGCTCAAAAGAGCCCACACACTCAGGTCTTAACCCCAGTGTGCTGAAAGTGTCAAAACATGTTTTTCAGCAGAAATAAACATGTTTCTGTAAGTTTGGTCAACCCCATGTAAGTTATGGGGCAGTAACAGCACACTTTTCAAAACGTGTTTTTCAGCCAGAAATAAACGCGTTTTTTCAGACAGCTGTATCCCTATGTAACTGCAAGGCTCAGAAGAGCCCACACACTCAGGTCTTAACCCCAGTGTGCTGAAAGTGTCAAAACATGTTTTTCAGCAGAAATAAACATGTTTCTGCAAGTTTGGTCAACCCCATGTAAGTTATGGGTCAGTAACAGCTCACTTTTCAAAACGTGTTTTTCAGCCCGAAATAAACGCGTTTTTTCAGACAGCTGTATCCCTATGTAACTGCAAGGCTCAGAAGAGCCCACACACTCAGGTCTTAACCCCAGTGTGCTGAAAGTGACAAAACATGTTTTTCAGCAGAAATAAACATGTTTCTGCAAGTTTGGTCAACCCCATGTAACTTATGGGTAAGTAACAGCTCACTTTTCAAAACGTGTTTTTCATCCCGAAATAAACGCGTTTTTTCAGATAGCTGTTACCCTATGTAACTGCAAGGCTCAGAAGAGCCCACACACTCAGGTCTTAACCCCAGTGCGCTGAAAGTGTCAAAACATGTTTTGCAGCAGAAATAAACATGTTTCTGCAAGTTTGGTCAACCCCATGTAAATTATGGGTCAGTAACAGCTCACTTTTCAAAACGTGTTTTTCAGCCCGAAATAAACGCGTTTTTTCAGACAGCTGTATCCCTTTGTAACTGCAAGGCTCAGAAGAGCCCACACACTCAGGTCTTAACCCCAGTGTGCTGAAAGTGTCAAAACATGTTTTTCAGCAGAAATAAACATGTTTCTGCAAGTTTGGTCAACCCCATGTAACTTATGGGGCAGTAACAGCTCACTTTTCAAAACGTGTTTTTCAGGCCAAAATAAACGCGTTTTTTCAGACAGCTGTATCCCTATGTAACTGCAAGGCTCAGAAGAGCCCACACACTCAGGTCTTAACCCCAGTGTGCTGAAAGTGTCAAAACATGTTTTTCAGCAGAAATAAACATGTTTCTGCAAGTTTGGTCAACCCCATGTAACTTATGGGGCAGTAACAGCTCACTTTTCAAGACGTGTTTTTCAGCCCGAAACAAACACGTTTTTTCAGACAGCTGTATCCCTATGTAACTGCAAGCCTCAGAAGAGCCCACACACTCAGGTCTTAACCCCACTGTGCTGAAAGTGTCAAAACATGTTTTTCAGCAGAAATAAACATGTTTCTGCAAGTTTGGTCAACCCCATGTAAGTTATGGGTCAGTAACAGCTCACTTTTCAAAATGTGTTTTTCAGCCTGAAATAAACGCGTTTTTTCAGACAGCTGTATCCCTATGTAACTGCAAGGCTCAGAAGAGCCCACACACTCAGGTCTTAACCCCAGTGTGCTGAAAGTGTCAGAACATGTTTTTCAGCAGACATAAACATGTTTTTGCAAGTTTGGTCAACCCCATGTAAGTTATGGATCAGTAACAGCTCACATTTCAAAACGTGTTTTTCAGCCCGAAATAAACGTGTTTTTTCAGACAGCTGTATCCCTATGTAACTGCAAGGCTCAGAAGAGCCCACACACTCAGGTCTTAACCCCAGTGTGCTGAAAGTGTCAAAACGTGTTTTTCAGCAGAAATAAACATGTTTCTGCAAGTTTGGTCAACCCCATGTAAGTTATGGGGCAGTAATAGCACACTTTTCAAAACGTGTTTTTCAGCCCGAAATAAACACGTTTTTTCAGACAGCTGTATCTCTATGTACCTGCAAGGCTCAGAAGAGCCCACACACTCAGGTCTTAACCCCAGTGTGCTGAAAGTGTCAAAATGTGTTTTTCAGCAGAAATAAACATGTTTCTGCAAGTTTGGTCAACCCCATGTAAGTTATGGGGCAGTAACAGCACACTTTTCAAAACGTGTTTTTCAGCCCGAAATAAACGCGTTTTTTCAGACAGCTGTATCCCTATGTAACTGCAAGGCTCAGAAGAGCCCACACACTCAGGTCTTAACCCCAGTGTGCTGAAGGTGTCAAAACATGTTTTTCAGCAGAAATAAACATGTTTCTGCAAGTTTGGTCAACCCCATGTAAGTTATGGGTCAGTAACAGCTCACTTTTCAAAACGTGTTTTTCGGCCCGAAATAAACGCGTTTTTTCAGACAGCTGTATCCCTTTGTAACTGCAAGGCTCAGAAGAGCCCACACACTCAGGTCTTAACCCCAGTGTGCTGAAAGTGTCAAAACATGTTTTTCAGCAGAAATAAACATGTTTCTGCAAGTTTGATCAACCCCATGTAACTTATGGGGCAGTAACAGCTCACTTTTCAAAACGTGTTTTTCAGCCCGAAATAAACGCGTTTTTTCAGACAGCTGTATCCCTATGTAACTGCAAGGCTCAGAAGAGCCCACACACTCAGGTCTCAACCCCACTGTGCTGAAAGTGTCAAAACGTGTTTTTCAGCAGAAATAAACATGTTTCTGCAAGTTTGGTCAACCCCATGTAAGTTATGGGTCAGTAACAGCTCACTTTTCAAAACGTGTTTTTCAGCCCGAAATAAACGCGTTTTTTCAGACAGCTGTATCCCTATGTAACTGCAAGGCTCAGAAGAGCCCACACACTCAGGTCTTAACCCCAGTGTGCTGAAAGTGTCAAAACGTGTTTTTCAGCAGAAATAAACATGTTTCTGCAAGTTTGGTCAACCCCATGTAAGTTATGGGGCAGTAACAGCACACTTTTCAAAACGTGTTTTTCAGCCCGAAATAAACGCGTTTTTTCAGACAGCTGTATCCCTATGTAACTGCAAGGCTCAGAAGAGCCCACACACTCAGGTCTTAACCCCAGTGCGCTGAAAGTGTCAAAACATGTTTTTCAGCAGAAATAAACATGTTTCTGCAAGTTTGGTCAACCCCATGTAAGTTATGGGTCAGTAACAGCTCACTTTTCAAAATGTGTTTTTCAGCCAGAAATAAACGCGTTTTTTCAGACAGCTGTATCCCTATGTATCTGCAAGGCTCAGAAGAGCCCACACACTCAGGTCTTAACCCCAGTGTGCTGAAAGTGTCAAAACATGTTTTTCAGCAGAAATAAACATGTTTCTGCAAGTTTGGTCAACCCCATGTAAGTTATGGGGCAGTAACAGCTCACTTTTCAAAACGTGTTTTTCAGCCCGAAATAAACGCGTTTTTTCAGACAGCTGTATCCCTATGTAACTGCAAGGCTCAGAAGAGCCCACACACTCAGGTCTTAACCCCAGTGTGCTGACAGTGTCAAAACGTGTTTTTCAGCAGAAATAAACATGTTTCTGCAAGTTTGGTCAACCCCATGTAAGTTATGAGTCAGTAACAGCTCACTTTTCAAAACGTGTTTTTCAGCCCGAAATAATCGCGTTTTTTCAGACAGCTGTATCCCTATATAACTGCAAGGCTCAGAAGAGCCCACACACTCAGGTCTTAACCCCAGTGTGCTGAAAGTGTCAAAACATGTTTTTCAGCAGAAATAAACATGTTTCTGCAAGTTTGGTCAACCCCATGTAACTTATGGGGCAGTCACAGCTCACTTTTCAAAACGTGTTTTTCAGCCCGAAATGAACGCGTTTTTTCAGACAGCTGTATCCCTATGTAACTGCAAGGCTCAGAAGAGCCCACACACTCAGGTCTTAACCCCAGTGTGCTGAAAGTGTCAAAACGTGTTTTTCAGCAGAAATAAACATGTTTCTGCAAGTTTGGTCAACCCCATGTAAGTTATGGGGCAGTAACAGCACACTTTTCAAAACGTGTTTTTCAGCCCGAAATGAACACGTTTTTTCAGACAGCTGTATCCCTATGTAACTGCAAGGCTCAGAAGAGCCCACACACTCAAGTCTTAACCCCAGTGTGCTGAAAGTGTCAAAATGTGTTTTTCAGCAGAAATAAACATGTTTCTGCAAGTTTGGTCAACCCCATGTAAGTTATGGGGCAGTAACAGCTCACTTTTCAAAACGTGTTTTTCAGCCCGAAATAAACGCGTTTTTTCAGACAGCTGTATCCCTATGTAACTGCAAGGCTCAGAAGAGCCCACACACTCAGGTCTTAACCCCAGTGTGCTGACAGTGTCAAAACGTGTTTTTCAGCAGAAATAAACATGTTTCTGCAAGTTTGGTCAACCCCATGTAAGTTATGAGTCAGTAACAGCTCACTTTTCAAAACGTGTTTTTCAGCCCGAAATAATCGCGTTTTTTCAGACAGCTGTATCCCTATATAACTGCAAGGCTCAGAAGAGCCCACACACTCAGGTCTTAACCCCAGTGTGCTGAAAGTGTCAAAACATGTTTTTCAGCAGAAATAAACATGTTTCTGCAAGTTTGGTCAACCCCATGTAACTTATGGGGCAGTCACAGCTCACTTTTCAAAACGTGTTTTTCAGCCCGAAATGAACGCGTTTTTTCAGACAGCTGTATCCCTATGTAACTGCAAGGCTCAGAAGAGCCCACACACTCAGGTCTTAACCCCAGTGTGCTGAAAGTGTCAAAACGTGTTTTTCAGCAGAAATAAACATGTTTCTGCAAGTTTGGTCAACCCCATGTAAGTTATGGGGCAGTAACAGCACACTTTTCAAAACGTGTTTTTCAGCCCGAAATGAACACGTTTTTTCAGACAGCTGTATCCCTATGTAACTGCAAGGCTCAGAAGAGCCCACACACTCAAGTCTTAACCCCAGTGTGCTGAAAGTGTCAAAATGTGTTTTTCAGCAGAAATAAACATGTTTCTGCAAGTTTGGTCAACCCCATGTAAGTTATGGGGCAGTAACAGCTCACTTTTCAAAACGTGTTTTTCAGCCCGAAATAAACGCGTTTTTTCAGACAGCTGTATCCCTATGTAACTGCAAGGCTCAGAAGAGCCCACACACTCAGGTCTTAACCCCAGTGTGCTGAAAGTGTCAAAACGTGTTTTTCAGCAGAAATAAACATGTTTCTGCAAGTTTGGTCAACCCCATGTAAGTTATGGGGCAGTAACAGCACACTTTTCAAAACGTGTTTTTCAGCCCGAAATGAACACGTTTTTTCAGACAGCTGTATCCCTATGTAACTGCAAGGCTCAGAAGAGCCCACACACTCAAGTCTTAACCCCAGTGTGCTGAAAGTGTCAAAATGTGTTTTTCAGCAGAAATAAACATGTTTCTGCAAGTTTGGTCAACCCCATGTAAGTTATGGGGCAGTAACAGCACACTTTTCAAAACGTGTTTTTCAGCCCGAAATAAAAACGTTTTTTCAGACAGCTGTATCCCTATGTAACTGCAAGGCTCAGTAGAGCCCACACACTCAGGTCTTAACCCCAGTGTGCTGAAATTGTCAAAACATGTTTTTCAGCAGAAATAAACAATTTTCTGCAAGTTTGGTCAACCCCATGTAACTTATGGGTCAGTAACAGCTCACTTTTCAAAACGTGTTTTTCAGCCCGAAATAAACGCGTTTTTTCAGATAGCTGTTACCCTATGTAACTGCAAGGCTCAGAAGAGCCCACACACTCAGGTCTTAACCCCAGTGTGCTGACAGTGTCAAAACGTGTTTTTCAGCAGAAATAAACATGTTTCTGCAAGTTTGGTCAACCCCATGTAAGTTATGGGGCAGTAACAGCTCACTTTTCAAAACGTGTTTTTCAGGCCAAAATAAACGCGTTTTTTCAGACAGATGTATCCCTATGTAACTGCAAGGCTCAGAAGAGCCCACACACTCAGGTCTTAACCCCAGTGTGCTGAAAGTGTCAAAACATGTTTTTCAGCAGAAATAAACATGTTTCTGCAAGTTTGGTCAACCCCATGTAAGTTATGGGGCAGTAACAGCTCACTTTTCAAAACGTGTTTTTCAGCCCGAAATAAACGCGTTTTTTCAGACAGCTGTATCCATATGTAACTGCAAGGCTCAGAAGAGCCCACACACTCAGGTCTTAACCCCAGTGTGCTGACAGTGTCAAAACGTGTTTTTCAGCAGAAATAAACATGTTTCTGCAAGTTTGGTCAACCCCATGTAAGTTAGGGGTCAGTAACAGCTCACTTTTCAAAACGTGTTTTTCAGCCCGAAATAAACACGTTTTTTCAGACAGCTGTATCCCTATGTAACTGCAAGGCTCAGAAGAGCCCACACACTCAGGTCTTAACCCCAGTGTGCTGAAAGTGTCAAAACATGTTTTCAGCAGAAATAAACATGTTTCTGCAAGTTTGGTCAACCCCATGTAAGTTATGGGGCAGTAACAGCACACTTTTCAAAACGTGTTTTTCAGCCCGAAATAAACGCGTTTTTTCAGACAGCTGTATCCCTATGTAACTGCAAGGTTCAGAAGAGCCCACACACTCCGGTCTTAACCCCAGTGTGCTGAAAGTGTCAAAACATGTTTTTCAGCAGAAATAAACATGTTTCTGCAAGTTTGGTCAACCCCATGTAACTTATGGGGCAGTAACAGCTCACTTTTCAAAACGTGTTTTTCAGGCCAAAATAAACACGTTTTTTCAGACAGCTGTATCCCTATGTAACTGCAAGGCTCAGAAGAGCCCACACACTCAGGTCTTAACCCCAGTGTGCTGAAAGTGTCAAAACATGTTTTTCAGCAGAAATAAACATGTTTCTGCAATTTTGGTCAACCCCATGTAACTTATGGGGCAGTAACAGCTCACTTTTCAAAACGTGTTTTTCAGCCCGAAATAAACACGTTTTTTCAGACAGCTGTATCCCTATGTAACTGCAAGCCTCAGAAGAGCCCACACACTCAGGTCTTAACCCCACTGTGCTGAAAGTGTCAAAACATGTTTTTCAGCAGAAATAAACATGTTTCTGCAAGTTTGGTCAACCCCATGTAAGTAATGGGTCAGTAACAGCTCACTTTTCAAAACGTGTTTTTCAGCCCGAAATAAACGCGTTTTTTCAGACAGCTGTATCCCTATGTAACTGCAAGGCTCAAAAGAGCCCACACACTCAGGTCTTAACCCCAGTGTGCTGAAAGTGTCAAAACATGTTTTTCAGCAGAAATAAACATGTTTCTGTAAGTTTGGTCAACCCCATGTAAGTTATGGGGCAGTAACAGCACACTTTTCAAAACGTGTTTTTCAGCCAGAAATAAACGCGTTTTTTCAGACAGCTGTATCCCTATGTAACTGCAAGGCTCAGAAGAGCCCACACACTCAGGTCTTAACCCCAGTGTGCTGAAAGTGTCAAAACATGTTTTTCAGCAGAAATAAACATGTTTCTGCAAGTTTGGTCAACCCCATGTAAGTTATGGGTCAGTAACAGCTCACTTTTCAAAACGTGGTTTTCAGCCCGAAATAAACGCGTTTTTTCAGACAGCTGTATCCCTATGTAACTGCAAGGCTCAGAAGAGCCCACACACTCAGGTCTTAACCCCAGTGTGCTGAAAGTGACAAAACATGTTTTTCAGCAGAAATAAACATGTTTCTGCAAGTTTGGTCAACCCCATGTAACTTATGGGTAAGTAACAGCTCACTTTTCAAAACGTGTTTTTCATCCCGAAATAAACGCGTTTTTTCAGATAGCTGTTACCCTATGTAACTGCAAGGCTCAGAAGAGCCCACACACTCAGGTCTTAACCCCAGTGCGCTGAAAGTGTCAAAACATGTTTTGCAGCAGAAATAAACATGTTTCTGCAAGTTTGGTCAACCCCATGTAAGTTATGGGTCAGTAACAGCTCACTTTTCAAAACGTGTTTTTCAGCCCGAAATAAACGCGTTTTTTCAGACAGCTGTATCCCTTTGTAACTGCAAGGCTCAGAAGAGCCCACACACTCAGGTCTTAACCCCAGTGTGCAGAAAGTGTCAAAACATGTTTTTCAGCAGAAATAAACATGTTTCTGCAAGTTTGGTCAACCCCATGTAACTTATGGGGCAGTAACAGCTCACTTTTCAAAACGTGTTTTTCAGGCCAAAATAAACGCGTTTTTTCAGACAGCTGTATCCCTATGTAACTGCAAGGCTCAGAAGAGCCCACACACTCAGGTCTTAACCCCAGTGTGCTGAAAGTGTCAAAACATGTTTTTCAGCAGAAATAAACATGTTTCTGCAATTTTGGTCAACCCCATGTAACTTATGGGGCAGTAACAGCTCACTTTTCAAGACGTGTTTTTCAGCCCGAAACAAACACGTTTTTTCAGACAGCTGTATCCCTATGTAACTGCAAGCCTCAGAAGAGCCCACACACTCAGGTCTTAACCCCACTGTGCTGAAAGTGTCAAAACATGTTTTTCAGCAGAAATAAACATGTTTCTGCAAGTTTGGTCAACCCCATGTAAGTTATGGGTCAGTAACAGCTCACTTTTCAAAATGTGTTTTTCAGCCCGAAATAAACGCGTTTTTTCAGACAGCTGTATCCCTATGTAACTGCAAGGCTCAGAAGAGCCCACACACTCAAGTCTTAACCCCAGTGTGCTGAAAGTGTCAGAACATGTTTTTCAGCAGACATAAACATGTTTTTGCAAGTTTGGTCAACCCCATGTAAGTTATGGATCAGTAACAGCTCACATTTCAAAACGTGTTTTTCAGCCCGAAATAAACGTGTTTTTTCAGACAGCTGTATCCCTATGTAACTGCAAGGCTCAGAAGAGCCCACACACTCAGGTCTTAACCCCAGTGTGCTGAAAGTGTCAAAACGTGTTTTTCAGCAGAAATAAACATGTTTCTGCAAGTTTGGTCAACCCCATGTAAGTTATGGGGCAGTAATAGCACACTTTTCAAAACGTGTTTTTCAGCCCGAAATAAACACGTTTTTTCAGACAGCTGTATCTCTATGTACCTGCAAGGCTCAGAAGAGCCCACACACTCAGGTCTTAACCCCAGTGTGCTGAAAGTGTCAAAATGTGTTTTTCAGCAGAAATAAACATGTTTCTGCAAGTTTGGTCAACCCCATGTAAGTTATAGGTCAGTAACAGCTCACTTTTCAAAACGTGTTTTTCGGCCCGAAATAAACGCGTTTTTTCAGACAGCTGTATCCCTTTGTAACTGCAAGGCTCAGAAGAGCCCACACACTCAGGTCTTAACCCCAGTGTGCTGAAAGTGTCAAAACATGTTTTTCAGCAGAAATAAACATGTTTCTGCAAGTTTGATCGACCCCATGTAACTTATGGGGCAGTAACAGCTCACTTTTCAAAACGTGTTTTTCAGCCCGAAATAAACGCGTTTTTTCAGACAGCTGTATCCCTATGTAACTGCAAGGCTCAGAAGAGCCCACACACTCAGGTCTCAACCCCACTGTGCTGAAAGTGTCAAAACGTGTTTTTCAGCAGAAATAAACATGTTTCTGCAAGTTTGGTCAACCCCATGTAAGTTATGGGTCAGTAACAGCTCACTTTTCAAAACGTGTTTTTCAGCCCGAAATAAACGCGTTTTTTCAGACAGCTGTATCCCTATGTAACTGCAAGGCTCAGAAGAGCCCACACACTCAGGTCTTAACCCCAGTGTGCTGAAAGTGTCAAAACGTGTTTTTCAGCAGAAATAAACATGTTTCTGCAAGTTTGGTCAACCCCATGTAAGTTTTGGGGCAGTAACAGCACACTTTTCAAAACGTGTTTTTCAGCCCGAAATAAACGCGTTTTTTCAGACAGCTGTATCCCTATGTAACTGCAAGGCTCAGAAGAGCCCACACACTCAGGTCTTAACCCCAGTGTGCTGAAAGTGTCAAAACATGTTTTTCAGCAGTAATAAACATGTTTCTGCAAGTTTGGTCAACCCCATGTAAGTTATGGGTCAGTAACAGCTCACTTTTCAAAACGTGTTTTTCAGCCCGAAATAAACGCGTTTTTTCAGATAGCTGTTACCCTATGTAACTGCAAGGCTCAGAAGAGCCCACACACTCAGGTCTTAACCCCAGTGCGCTGAAAGTGTCAAAACATGTTTTTCAGCAGAAATAAACATGTTTCTGCAAGTTTGGTCAACCCCATGTAAGTTATGGGTCAGTAACAGCTCACTTTTCAAAATGTGTTTTTCAGCCAGAAATAAACGCGTTTTTTCAGACAGCTGTATCCCTATGTATCTGCAAGGCTCAGAAGAGCCCACACACTCAGGTCTTAACCCCAGTGTGCTGAAAGTGTCAAAACATGTTTTTCAGCAGAAATAAACATGTTTCTGCAAGTTTGGTCAACCCCATGTAAGTTATGGGGCAGTAACAGCTCACTTTTCAAAACGTGTTTTTCAGCCCGAAATAAACGCGTTTTTTCAGACAGCTGTATCCCTATGTAACTGCAAGGCTCAGAAGAGCCCACACACTCAGGTCTTAACCCCAGTGTGCTGACAGTGTCAAAACGTGTTTTTCAGCAGAAATAAACATGTTTCTGCAAGTTTGGTCAACCCCATGTAAGTTATGAGTCAGTAACAGCTCACTTTTCAAAACGTGTTTTTCAGCCCGAAATAATCGCGTTTTTTCAGACAGCTGTATCCCTATATAACTGCAAGGCTCAGAAGAGCCCACACACTCAGGTCTTAACCCCAGTGTGCTGAAAGTGTCAAAACATGTTTTTCAGCAGAAATAAACATGTTTCTGCAAGTTTGGTCAACCCCATGTAACTTATGGGGCAGTCACAGCTCACTTTTCAAAACGTGTTTTTCAGCCCGAAATGAACGCGTTTTTTCAGACAGCTGTATCCCTATATAACTGCAAGGCTCAGAAGAGCCCACACACTCAGGTCTTAACCCCAGTGTGCTGAAAGTGTCAAAACGTGTTTTTCAGCAGAAATAAACATGTTTCTGCAAGTTTGGTCAACCCCATGTAAGTTATGGGGCAGTAACAGCACACTTTTCAAAACGTGTTTTTCAGCCCGAAATGAACACGTTTTTTCAGACAGCTGTATCCCTATGTAACTGCAAGGCTCAGAAGAGCCCACACACTCAAGTCTTAACCCCAGTGTGCTGAAAGTGTCAAAATGTGTTTTTCAGCAGAAATAAACATGTTTCTGCAAGTTTGGTCAACCCCATGTAAGTTATGGGGCAGTAACAGCACACTTTTCAAAACGTGTTTTTCAGCCCGAAATAAACACGTTTTTTCAGACAGCTGTATCCCTATGTAACTGCAAGGCTCAGTAGAGCCCACACACTCAGGTCTTAACCCCAGTGTGCTGAAATTGTCAAAACATGTTTTTCAGCAGAAATAAACATGTTTCTGCAAGTTTGGTCAACCCCATGTAACTTATGGGTCAGTAACAGCTCACTTTTCAAAACGTGTTTTTCAGCCCGAAATAAACGCGTTTTTTCAGATAGCTGTTACCCTATGTAACTGCAAGGCTCAGAAGAGCCCACACACTCAGGTCTTAACCCCAGTGTGCTGAAAGTGTCAAAACATGTTTTTCAGCAGAAATAAACATGTTTCTGCAAGTTTGGTCAACCCCATGTAAGTTATGGGTCAGCAACAGCTCACTTTTCAAAACGTGGTTTTCAGCCCGAAATAAACGCGTTTTTTCAGACAGCTGTATCCCTATGTAACTGCAAGGCTCAGAAGAGCCCACACACTCAGGTCTTAACCCCAGTGTGCTGACAGTGTCAAAACGTGTTTTTCAGCAGAAATAAACATGTTTCTGCAAGTTTGGTCAACCCCATGTAAGTTATGGGGCAGTAACAGCTCACTTTTCAAAACGTGTTTTTCAGGCCAAAATAAACGCGTTTTTTCAGACAGCTGTATCCCTATGTAACTGCAAGGCTCAGAAGAGCCCACACACTCAGGTCTTAACCCCAGTGTGCTGAAAGTGTCAAAACATGTTTTTCAGCAGAAATAAACATGTTTCTGCAAGTTTGGTCAACCCCATGTAAGTTATGGGGCAGTAACAGCTCACTTTTCAAAACGTGTTTTTCAGCCCGAAATAAACGCGTTTTTTCAGACAGCTGTATCCCTATGTAACTTCAAGGCTCAGAAGAGCCCACACACTCAGGTCTTAACCCCAGTGTGCTGACGGTGTCAAAACGTGTTTTTCAGCAGAAATAAACATGTTTCTGCAAGTTTGGTCAACCCCATGTAAGTTATGAGTCAGTAACAGCTCACTTTTCAAAACGTGTTTTTCAGCCCGAAATAATCGCGTTTTTTCAGACAGCTGTATCCCTATATAACTGCAAGGCTCAGAAGAGCCCACACACTCAGGTCTTAACCCCAGTGTGCTGAAAGTGTCAAAACATGTTTTTCAGCAGAAATAAACATGTTTCTGCAAGTTTGGTCAACCCCATGTAACTTATGGGGCAGTCACAGCTCACTTTTCAAAACGTGTTTTTCAGCCCGAAATGAACGCGTTTTTTCAGACAGCTGTATCCCTATGTAACTGCAAGGCTCAGAAGAGCCCACACACTCAGGTCTTAACCCCAGTGTGCTGAAAGTGTCAAAACGTGTTTTTCAGCAGAAATAAACATGTTTCTGCAAGTTTGGTCAACCCCATGTAAGTTATGGGGCAGTAACAGCACACTTTTCAAAACGTGTTTTTCAGCCCGAAATAAACGCGTTTTTTCAGATAGCTGTTACCCTATGTAACTGCAAGGCTCAGAAGAGCCCACACACTCAGGTCTTAACCCCAGTGCGCTGAAAGTGTCAAAACATGTTTTTCAGCAGAAATAAACATGTTTCTGCAAGTTTGGTCAACCCCATGTAAGTTATGGGTCAGTAACAGCTCACTTTTCAAAATGTGTTTTTCAGCCCGAAATAAACGCGTTTTTTCAGACAGCTGTATCCCTATGTATCTGCAAGGCTCAGAAGAGCCCACACACTCAGGTCTTAACCCCAGTGTGCTGAAAGTGTCAAAACATGTTTTTCAGCAGAAATAAACATGTTTCTGCAAGTTTGGTCAACCCCATGTAAGTTATGGGTCAGTAACAGCTCACTTTTCAAAACGTGGTTTTCAGCCCGAAATAAACGCGTTTTTTCAGACAGCTGTATCCCTATGTAACTGCAAGGCTCAGAAGAGCCCACACACTCAGGTCTTAACCCCAGTGTGCTGACAGTGTCAAAACGTGTTTTTCAGCAGAAATAAACATGTTTCTGCAAGTTTGGTCAACCCCATGTAAGTTATGGGGCAGTAACAGCTCACTTTTCAAAACGTGTTTTTCAGGCCAAAATAAACGCGTTTTTTCAGACAGCTGTATCCCTATGTAACTGCAAGCCTCAGAAGAGCCCACACACTCAGGTCTTAACCCCACTGTGCTGAAAGTGTCAAAACATGTTTTTCAGCAGAAATAAACATGTTTCTGCAAGTTTGGTCAAGCCCATGTAAGTTATGGATCAGTAACAGCTCACATTTCAAAACGTGTTTTTCAGCCCGAAATAAACGCGTTTTTTCAGACAGCTGTATCCCTATGTAACTGCAAGGCTCAGAAGAGCCCACACACTCAGGTCTTAACCCCAGTGTGCTGAAAGTGTCAAAACGTGTTTTTCAGCAGAAATAAACATGTTTCTGCAAGTTTGGTCAACCCCATGTAAGTTATGGGGCAGTAACAGCACACTTTTCAAAACGTGTTTTTCAGCCCGAAATAAACACGTTTTCTCAGACAGCTGTATCTCTATGTACCTGCAAGGCTCAGAAGAGCCCACACAGTCAGGTCTTAACCCCAGTGTGCTGAAAGTGTCAAAATGTGTTTTTCAGCAGAAATAAACATGTTTCTGCAAGTTTGGTCAACCCCATGTAAGTTATGGGGCAGTAACAGCACACTTTTCAAAACGTGTTTTTCAGCCCGAAATAAACGCGTTTTTTCAGGCAGCTGTATCCCTATGTAACTGCACGGCTCAGAAGAGCCCACACACTCAGGTCTTAACCCCAGTGTGCTGAAAGTGTCAAAACATGTTTTTCAGCAGAAATAAACATGTTTCTGCAAGTTTGGTTAACCCCATGTAAGTTATGGGTCAGTAACAGCTCACTTATCAAAACGTGTTTTTCAGCCCGAAATGAACGCGTTTTTTCAGACAGCTGTATCCCTTTGTAACTGCAAGGCTCAGAAGAGCCCACACACTCAGGTCTTAACCCCAGTGTGCTGAAAGTGTCAAAACGTGTTTTTCAGCAGAAATAAACATGTTTCTGCAAGTTTGGTCAACCCCATGTAACTTATGGGTCAGTAACAGCTCACTTTTCAAAACGTGTTTTTCAGCCCGAAATAAACGCGTTTTTTCAGATAGCTGTTACCCTATGTAACTGCAAGGCTCAGAAGAGCCCACACACTCAGGTCTTAACCCCAGTGCGCTGAAAGTGTCAAAACATGTTTTTCAGCAGAAATAAACATGTTTCTGCAAGTTTGGTCAACCCCATGTAAGTTATGGGTCAGTAACAGCTCACTTTTCAAAACGTGTTTTTCAGCCCGAAATAAACGCGTTTTTTCAGACAGCTGTATCCCTATGTATCTGCAAGGCTCAGAAGAGCCCACACACTCAGGTCTTAACCCCAGTGCGCTGAAAGTGTCAAAACATGTTTTTCAGCAGAAATAAGCATGTTTCTGCAAGTTTGGTCAACCCCATGTAAGTTATGGGTCAGTAACAGCTCACTTTTCAAAACGTGTTTTTCAGCCCGAAATAAACGCGTTTTTTTCAGACAGCTGTATCCCTATGTAACTGCAAGGCTCAGAAGAGCCCACACACTCAGGTCTTAACCCCAGTGTGCTGAAAGTGTCAAAACATGTTTTTCAGCAGAAATAAACATGTTTCTGCAAGTTTGGTCAACCCCATGTAAGTTATGGGTCAGTAACAGCTCACTTTTCAAAACGTGTTTTTCAGCCCGAAATAAACGCGTTTTTTCAGACAGCTGTATCCCTATGTAACTGCAAGGCTCAGAAGAGCCCACACACTCAGGTCTTAACCCCAGTGTGCTGAAAGTGTCAAAACATGTTTTTCAGCAGAAATAAACTTGTTTCTGCAAGTTTGGTCAACCCCATGTAAGTTATGGGTCAGTAACAGCTCACTTTTCAAAACGTGTTTTTCAGCCCGAAATAAACGCGTTTTTTCAGACAGCTGTATCCCTATGTAACTGCAAGGCTCAGAAGAGCCCACACACTCAGGTCTTAACCCCAGTGTGCTGAAAGTGTCAAAACATGTTTTTCAGCAGAAATAAGCATGTTTCTGCAAGTTTGGTCAACCCCATGTAAGTTATGGGTCAGTAACAGCTCACTTTTCAAAACGTGTTTTTCAGCCCGAAATAAACGCGTTTTTTCAGACAGCTGTATCCCTATGTATCTGCAAGGCTCAGAAGAGCCCACACACTCAGGTCTTAACCCCACTGTGCTGAAAGTGTCAAAACATGTTTTTCAGCAGAAATAAACTTGTTTCTGCAAGTTTGGTCAACCCCATGTAAGTTATGGGTCAGTAACAGCTCACTTTTCAAAACGTGTTTTTCAGCCCAAAATAAACGCGTTTTTTCAGACAGCTGTATCCCTATGTAACTGCAAGGCTCAGAAGAGCCCACACACTCAGGTCTTAACCCCAGTGTGCTGAAAGTGTCAAAACATGTTTTTCAGCAGAAATAAACATGTGTCTGCAAGTTTGGTCAACCCCATGTAACTTATGGGGCAGTAACAGCTCACTTTTCAAAACGTGTTTTTCAGCCCGAAATAAACGCGTTTTTTCAGACAGCTGTATCCCTATGTAACTGCAAGCCTCAGAAGAGCCCACACACTCAGGTCTTAACCCCACTGTGCTGAAAGTGTCAAAACATGTTTTTCAGCAGAAATAAACATGTTTCTGCAAGTTTGGTCAACCCCATGTAAGTTATGGGTCAGTAACAGCTCACTTTTCAAAACGTGTTTTTCAGCCCGAAATAAACGCGTTTTTTCAGATAGCTGTTACCCTATGTAACTGCAAGGCTCAGAAGAGCCCACACACTCAGGTCTTAACCCCAGTGCGCTGAAAGTGTCAAAACATGTTTTTCAGCAGAAATAAGCATGTTTCTGCAAGTTTGGTCAACCCCATGTAAGTTATGGGTCAGTAACAGCTCACTTTTCAAAACGTGTTTTTCAGCCCGAAATAAACGCGTTTTTTTCAGACAGCTGTATCCCTATGTAACTGCAAGGCTCAGAAGAGCCCACACACTCAGGTCTTAACCCCAGTGTGCTGAAAGTGTCAAAACATGTTTTTCAGCAGAAATAAACATGTTTCTGCAAGTTTGGTCAACGCCATGTAAGTTATGGTCAGTAACAGCTCACTTTTCAAAATGTGTTTTTCAGCCCGAAATAAACGCGTTTTTTCAGACAGCTGTATCCCTATGTATCTGCAAGGCTCAGAAGAGCCCACACACTCAGGTCTTAACCCCAGTGTGCTGAAAGTGTCAAAACATGTTTTTCAGCAGAAATAAACATGTTTCTGCAAGTTTGGTCAACCCCATGTAAGTTATGGGTCAGCAACAGCTCACTTTTCAAAACGTGGTTTTCAGCCCGAAATAAACGCGTTTTTTCAGACAGCTGTATCCCTATGTAACTGCAAGGCTCAGAAGAGCCCACACACTCAGGTCTTAACCCCAGTGTGCTGACAGTGTCAAAACGTGTTTTTCAGCAGAAATAAACATGTTTCTGCAAGTTTGGTCAACCCCATGTAAGTTATGGGGCAGTAACAGCTCACTTTTCAAAACGTGTTTTTCAGGCCAAAATAAACGCGTTTTTTCAGACAGCTGTATCCCTATGTAACTGCAAGGCTCAGAAGAGCCCACAAACTCAGGTCTTAACCCCAGTGTGCTGAAAGTGTCAAAACATGTTTTTCAGCAGAAATAAACATGTTTCTGCAAGTTTGGTCAACCCCATGTAAGTTATGGGGCAGTAACAGCTCACTTTTCAAAACGTGTTTTTCAGCCCGAAATAAACGCGTTTTTTCAGACAGCTGTATCCCTATGTAACTGCAAGGCTCAGAAGAGCCCACACACTCAGGTCTTAACCCCAGTGTGCTGAAAGTGTCAAAACATGTTTTTCAGCAGAAATAAGCATGTTTCTGCAAGTTTGGTCAACCCCATGTAAGTTATGGGTCAGTAACAGCTCACTTTTCAAAACGTGTTTTTCAGCCCGAAATAAACGCGTTTTTTCAGACAGCTGTATCCCTATGTATCTGCAAGGCTCAGAAGAGCCCACACACTCAGGTCTTAACCCCACTGTGCTGAAAGTGTCAAAACATGTTTTTCAGCAGAAATAAACTTGTTTCTGCAAGTTTGGTCAACCCCATGTAAGTTATGGGTCAGTAACAGCTCACTTTTCAAAACGTGTTTTTCAGCCCAAAATAAACGCGTTTTTTCAGACAGCTGTATCCCTATGTAACTGCAAGGCTCAGAAGAGCCCACACACTCAGGTCTTAACCCCAGTGTGCTGAAAGTGTCAAAACATGTTTTTCAGCAGAAATAAACATGTGTCTGCAAGTTTGGTCAACCCCATGTAACTTATGGGGCAGTAACAGCTCACTTTTCAAAACGTGTTTTTCAGCCCGAAATAAACGCGTTTTTTCAGACAGCTGTATCCCTATGTAACTGCAAGCCTCAGAAGAGCCCACACACTCAGGTCTTAACCCCACTGTGCTGAAAGTGTCAAAACATGTTTTTCAGCAGAAATAAACATGTTTCTGCAAGTTTGGTCAACCCCATGTAAGTTATGGGTCAGTAACAGCTCACTTTTCAAAACGTGTTTTTCAGCCCGAAATAAACGCGTTTTTTCAGATAGCTGTTACCCTATGTAACTGCAAGGCTCAGAAGAGCCCACACACTCAGGTCTTAACCCCAGTGCGCTGAAAGTGTCAAAACATGTTTTTCAGCAGAAATAAGCATGTTTCTGCAAGTTTGGTCAACCCCATGTAAGTTATGGGTCAGTAACAGCTCACTTTTCAAAACGTGTTTTTCAGCCCGAAATAAACGCGTTTTTTTCAGACAGCTGTATCCCTATGTAACTGCAAGGCTCAGAAGAGCCCACACACTCAGGTCTTAACCCCAGTGTGCTGAAAGTGTCAAAACATGTTTTTCAGCAGAAATAAACATGTTTCTGCAAGTTTGGTCAACGCCATGTAAGTTATGGTCAGTAACAGCTCACTTTTCAAAATGTGTTTTTCAGCCCGAAATAAACGCGTTTTTTCAGACAGCTGTATCCCTATGTATCTGCAAGGCTCAGAAGAGCCCACACACTCAGGTCTTAACCCCAGTGTGCTGAAAGTGTCAAAACATGTTTTTCAGCAGAAATAAACATGTTTCTGCAAGTTTGGTCAACCCCATGTAAGTTATGGGTCAGCAACAGCTCACTTTTCAAAACGTGGTTTTCAGCCCGAAATAAACGCGTTTTTTCAGACAGCTGTATCCCTATGTAACTGCAAGGCTCAGAAGAGCCCACACACTCAGGTCTTAACCCCAGTGTGCTGACAGTGTCAAAACGTGTTTTTCAGCAGAAATAAACATGTTTCTGCAAGTTTGGTCAACCCCATGTAAGTTATGGGGCAGTAACAGCTCACTTTTCAAAACGTGTTTTTCAGGCCAAAATAAACGCGTTTTTTCAGACAGCTGTATCCCTATGTAACTGCAAGGCTCAGAAGAGCCCACAAACTCAGGTCTTAACCCCAGTGTGCTGAAAGTGTCAAAACATGTTTTTCAGCAGAAATAAACATGTTTCTGCAAGTTTGGTCAACCCCATGTAAGTTATGGGGCAGTAACAGCTCACTTTTCAAAACGTGTTTTTCAGCCCGAAATAAACGCGATTTTTCAGACAGCTGTATCCCTATGTAACTTCAAGGCTCAGAAGAGCCCACACACTCAGGTCTTAACCCCAGTGTGCTGACAGTGTCAAAACGTGTTTTTCAGCAGAAATAAACATGTTTCTGCAAGTTTGGTCAACCCCATGTAAGTTATGAGTCAGTAACAGCTCACTTTTCAAAACGTGTTTTTCAGCCCGAAATAATCGCGTTTTTTCAGACAGCTGTATCCCTATATAACTGCAAGGCTCAGAAGAGCCCACACACTCAGGTCTTAACCCCAGTGTGCTGAAAGTGTCAAAACATGTTTTTCAGCAGAAATAAACATGTTTCTGCAAGTTTGGTCAACCCCATGTAACTTATGGGGCAGTCACAGCTCACTTTTCAAAACGTGTTTTTCAGCCCGAAATAAACGCGTTTTTTCAGACAGCTGTATCCCTATGTAACTGCAAGGCTCAGAAGAGCCCACACACTCAGGTCTTAACCCCAGTGTGCTGAAAGTGTCAAAACGTGTTTTTCAGCAGAAATAAACATGTTTCTGCAAGTTTGGTCAACCCCATGTAAGTTATGGGGCAGTAACAGCACACTTTTCAAAACGTGTTTTTCAGCCCGAAATAAACGCGTTTTTTCAGATAGCTGTTACCCTATGTAACTGCAAGGCTCAGAAGAGCCCACACACTCAGGTCTTAACCCCAGTGCGCTGAAAGTGTCAAAACATGTTTTTCAGCAGAAATAAACATGTTTCTGCAAGTTTGGTCAACCCCATGTAAGTTATGGGTCAGTAACAGCTCACTTTTCAAAATGTGTTTTTCAGCCCGAAATAAACGCGTTTTTTCAGACAGCTGTATCCCTATGTATCTGCAAGGCTCAGAAGAGCCCACACACTCAGGTCTTAACCCCAGTGTGCTGAAAGTGTCAAAACATGTTTTTCAGCAGAAATAAACATGTTTCTGCAAGTTTGGTCAACCCCATGTAAGTTATGGGTCAGTAACAGCTCACTTTTCAAAACGTGGTTTTCAGCCCGAAATAAACGCGTTTTTTCAGACAGCTGTATCCCTATGTAACTGCAAGGCTCAGAAGAGCCCACACACTCAGGTCTTAACCCCAGTGTGCTGACAGTGTCAAAACGTGTTTTTCAGCAGAAATAAACATGTTTCTGCAAGTTTGGTCAACCCCATGTAAGTTATGGGGCAGTAACAGCTCACTTTTCAAAACGTGTTTTTCAGGCCAAAATAAACGCGTTTTTTCAGACAGCTGTATCCCTATGTAACTGCAAGCCTCAGAAGAGCCCACACACTCAGGTCTTAACCCCACTGTGCTGAAAGTGTCAAAACATGTTTTTCAGCAGAAATAAACATGTTTCTGCAAGTTTGGTCAAGCCCATGTAAGTTATGGATCAGTAACAGCTCACATTTCAAAACGTGTTTTTCAGCCCGAAATAAACGCGTTTTTTCAGACAGCTGTATCCCTATGTAACTGCAAGGCTCAGAAGAGCCCACACACTCAGGTCTTAACCCCAGTGTGCTGAAAGTGTCAAAACGTGTTTTTCAGCAGAAATAAACATGTTTCTGCAAGTTTGGTCAACCCCATGTAAGTTATGGGGCAGTAACAGCACACTTTTCAAAACGTGTTTTTCAGCCCGAAATAAACACGTTTTCTCAGACAGCTGTATCTCTATGTACCTGCAAGGCTCAGAAGAGCCCACACAGTCAGGTCTTAACCCCAGTGTGCTGAAAGTGTCAAAATGTGTTTTTCAGCAGAAATAAACATGTTTCTGCAAGTTTGGTCAACCCCATGTAAGTTATGGGGCAGTAACAGCACACTTTTCAAAACGTGTTTTTCAGCCCGAAATAAACGCGTTTTTTCAGGCAGCTGTATCCCTATGTAACTGCACGGCTCAGAAGAGCCAACACACTCAGGTCTTAACCCCAGTGTGCTGAAAGTGTCAAAACATGTTTTTCAGCAGAAATAAACATGTTTCTGCAAGTTTGGTTAACCCCATGTAAGGTATGGGTCAGTAACAGCTCACTTTTCAAAACGTGTTTTTCAGCCCGAAATGAACGCGTTTTTTCAGACAGCTGTATCCCTTTGTAACTGCAAGGCTCAGAAGAGCCCACACACTCAGGTCTTAACCCCAGTGTGCTGAAAGTGTCAAAACGTGTTTTTCAGCAGAAATAAACATGTTTCTGCAAGTTTGGTCAACCCCATGTAACTTATGGGTCAGTAACAGCTCACTTTTCAAAACGTGTTTTTCAGCCCGAAATAAACGTGTTTTTTCAGATAGCTGTTACCCTATGTAACTGCAAGGCTCAGAAGAGCCCACACACTCAGGTCTTAACCCCAGTGCGCTGAAAGTGTCAAAACATGTTTTTCAGCAGAAATAAACATGTTTCTGCAAGTTTGGTCAACCCCATGTAAGTTATGGGTCAGTAACAGCTCACTTTTCAAAACGTGTTTTTCAGCCCGAAATAAACGCGTTTTTTCAGACAGCTGTATCCCTATGTATCTGCAAGGCTCAGAAGAGCCCACACACTCAGGTCTTAACCCCACTGTGCTGAAAGTGTCAAAATATGTTTTTCAGCAGAAATAAACATGTTTCTGCAAGTTTGGTCAACCCCATGTAAGTTATGGGTCAGTAACAGCTCACTTTTCAAAACGTGTTTTTCAGCCCGAAATAAACGCGTTTTTTCAGATAGCTGTTACCCTATGTAACTGCAAGGCTCAGAAGAGCCCACACACTCAGGTCTTAACCCCAGTGCGCTGAAAGTGTCAAAACATGTTTTTCAGCAGAAATAAGCATGTTTCTGCAAGTTTGGTCAACCCCATGTAAGTTATGGGTCAGTAACAGCTCACTTTTCAAAACGTGTTTTTCAGCCCGAAATAAACGCGTTTTTTTCAGACAGCTGTATCCCTATGTAACTGCAAGGCTCAGAAGAGCCCACACACTCAGGTCTTAACCCCAGTGTGCTGAAAGTGTCAAAACATGTTTTTCAGCAGAAATAAACATGTTTCTGCAAGTTTGGTCAACCCCATGTAAGTTATGGGTCAGTAACAGCTCACTTTTCAAAACGTGTTTTTCAGCCCGAAATAAACGCGTTTTTTCAGACAGCTGTATCCCTATGTAACTGCAAGGCTCAGAAGAGCCCACACACTCAGGTCTTAACCCCAGTGTGCTGAAAGTGTCAAAACATGTTTTTCAGCAGAAATAAACTTGTTTCTGCAAGTTTGGTCAACCCCATGTAAGTTATGGGTCAGTAACAGCTCACTTTTCAAAACGTGTTTTTCAGCCCGAAATAAACGCGTTTTTTCAGACAGCTGTATCCCTATGTAACTGCAAGGCTCAGAAGAGCCCACACACTCAGGTCTTAACCCCAGTGTGCTGAAAGTGTCAAAACATGTTTTTCAGCAGAAATAAGCATGTTTCTGCAAGTTTGGTCAACCCCATGTAAGTTATGGGTCAGTAACAGCTCACTTTTCAAAACGTGTTTTTCAGCCCGAAATAAACGCGTTTTTTCAGACAGCTGTATCCCTATGTATCTGCAAGGCTCAGAAGAGCCCACACACTCAGGTCTTAACCCCACTGTGCTGAAAGTGTCAAAACATGTTTTTCAGCAGAAATAAACTTGTTTCTGCAAGTTTGGTCAACCCCATGTAAGTTATGGGTCAGTAACAGCTCACTTTTCAAAACGTGTTTTTCAGCCCAAAATAAACGCGTTTTTTCAGACAGCTGTATCCCTATGTAACTGCAAGGCTCAGAAGAGCCCACACACTCAGGTCTTAACCCCAGTGTGCTGAAAGTGTCAAAACATGTTTTTCAGCAGAAATAAACATGTGTCTGCAAGTTTGGTCAACCCCATGTAACTTATGGGGCAGTAACAGCTCACTTTTCAAAACGTGTTTTTCAGCCCGAAATAAACGCGTTTTTTCAGACAGCTGTATCCCTATGTAACTGCAAGCCTCAGAAGAGCCCACACACTCAGGTCTTAACCCCACTGTGCTGAAAGTGTCAAAACATGTTTTTCAGCAGAAATAAACATGTTTCTGCAAGTTTGGTCAACCCCATGTAAGTTATGGGTCAGTAACAGCTCACTTTTCAAAACGTGTTTTTCAGCCCGAAATAAACGCGTTTTTTCAGATAGCTGTTACCCTATGTAACTGCAAGGCTCAGAAGAGCCCACACACTCAGGTCTTAACCCCAGTGCGCTGAAAGTGTCAAAACATGTTTTTCAGCAGAAATAAGCATGTTTCTGCAAGTTTGGTCAACCCCATGTAAGTTATGGGTCAGTAACAGCTCACTTTTCAAAACGTGTTTTTCAGCCCGAAATAAACGCGTTTTTTTCAGACAGCTGTATCCCTATGTAACTGCAAGGCTCAGAAGAGCCCACACACTCAGGTCTTAACCCCAGTGTGCTGAAAGTGTCAAAACATGTTTTTCAGCAGAAATAAACATGTTTCTGCAAGTTTGGTCAACGCCATGTAAGTTATGGGTCAGTAACAGCTCACTTTTCAAAATGTGTTTTTCAGCCCGAAATAAACGCGTTTTTTCAGACAGCTGTATCCCTATGTATCTGCAAGGCTCAGAAGAGCCCACACACTCAGGTCTTAACCCCAGTGTGCTGAAAGTGTCAAAACATGTTTTTCAGCAGAAATAAACATGTTTCTGCAAGTTTGGTCAACCCCATGTAAGTTATGGGTCAGCAACAGCTCACTTTTCAAAACGTGGTTTTCAGCCCGAAATAAACGCGTTTTTTCAGACAGCTGTATCCCTATGTAACTGCAAGGCTCAGAAGAGCCCACACACTCAGGTCTTAACCCCAGTGTGCTGACAGTGTCAAAACGTGTTTTTCAGCAGAAATAAACATGTTTCTGCAAGTTTGGTCAACCCCATGTAAGTTATGGGGCAGTAACAGCTCACTTTTCAAAACGTGTTTTTCAGGCCAAAATAAACGCGTTTTTTCAGACAGCTGTATCCCTATGTAACTGCAAGGCTCAGAAGAGCCCACACACTCAGGTCTTAACCCCAGTGTGCTGAAAGTGTCAAAACATGTTTTTCAGCAGAAATAAACATGTTTCTGCAAGTTTGGTCAACCCCATGTAAGTTATGGGGCAGTAACAGCTCACTTTTCAAAACGTGTTTTTCAGCCCGAAATAAACGCGATTTTTCAGACAGCTGTATCCCTATGTAACTTCAAGGCTCAGAAGAGCCCACACACTCAGGTCTTAACCCCAGTGTGCTGACAGTGTCAAAACGTGTTTTTCAGCAGAAATAAACATGTTTCTGCAAGTTTGGTCAACCCCATGTAAGTTATGAGTCAGTAACAGCTCACTTTTCAAAACGTGTTTTTCAGCCCGAAATAATCGCGTTTTTTCAGACAGCTGTATCCCTATATAACTGCAAGGCTCAGAAGAGCCCACACACTCAGGTCTTAACCCCAGTGTGCTGAAAGTGTCAAAACATGTTTTTCAGCAGAAATAAACATGTTTCTGCAAGTTTGGTCAACCCCATGTAACTTATGGGGCAGTCACAGCTCACTTTTCAAAACGTGTTTTTCAGCCCGAAATAAACGCGTTTTTTCAGACAGCTGTATCCCTATGTAACTGCAAGGCTCAGAAGAGCCCACACACTCAGGTCTTAACCCCAGTGTGCTGAAAGTGTCAAAACGTGTTTTTCAGCAGAAATAAACATGTTTCTGCAAGTTTGGTCAACCCCATGTAAGTTATGGGGCAGTAACAGCACACTTTTCAAAACGTGTTTTTCAGCCCGAAATAAACGCGTTTTTTCAGATAGCTGTTACCCTATGTAACTGCAAGGCTCAGAAGAGCCCACACACTCAGGTCTTAACCCCAGTGCGCTGAAAGTGTCAAAACATGTTTTTCAGCAGAAATAAACATGTTTCTGCAAGTTTGGTCAACCCCATGTAAGTTATGGGTCAGTAACAGCTCACTTTTCAAAATGTGTTTTTCAGCCCGAAATAAACGCGTTTTTTCAGACAGCTGTATCCCTATGTATCTGCAAGGCTCAGAAGAGCCCACACACTCAGGTCTTAACCCCAGTGTGCTGAAAGTGTCAAAACATGTTTTTCAGCAGAAATAAACATGTTTCTGCAAGTTTGGTCAACCCCATGTAAGTTATGGGTCAGTAACAGCTCACTTTTCAAAACGTGGTTTTCAGCCCGAAATAAACGCGTTTTTTCAGACAGCTGTATCCCTATGTAACTGCAAGGCTCAGAAGAGCCCACACACTCAGGTCTTAACCCCAGTGTGCTGACAGTGTCAAAACGTGTTTTTCAGCAGAAATAAACATGTTTCTGCAAGTTTGGTCAACCCCATGTAAGTTATGGGGCAGTAACAGCTCACTTTTCAAAACGTGTTTTTCAGGCCAAAATAAACGCGTTTTTTCAGACAGCTGTATCCCTATGTAACTGCAAGCCTCAGAAGAGCCCACACACTCAGGTCTTAACCCCACTGTGCTGAAAGTGTCAAAACATGTTTTTCAGCAGAAATAAACATGTTTCTGCAAGTTTGGTCAAGCCCATGTAAGTTATGGATCAGTAACAGCTCACATTTCAAAACGTGTTTTTCAGCCCGAAATAAACGCGTTTTTTCAGACAGCTGTATCCCTATGTAACTGCAAGGCTCAGAAGAGCCCACACACTCAGGTCTTAACCCCAGTGTGCTGAAAGTGTCAAAACGTGTTTTTCAGCAGAAATAAACATGTTTCTGCAAGTTTGGTCAACCCCATGTAAGTTATGGGGCAGTAACAGCACACTTTTCAAAACGTGTTTTTCAGCCCGAAATAAACACGTTTTCTCAGACAGCTGTATCTCTATGTACCTGCAAGGCTCAGAAGAGCCCACACAGTCAGGTCTTAACCCCAGTGTGCTGAAAGTGTCAAAATGTGTTTTTCAGCAGAAATAAACATGTTTCTGCAAGTTTGGTCAACCCCATGTAAGTTATGGGGCAGTAACAGCACACTTTTCAAAACGTGTTTTTCAGCCCGAAATAAACGCGTTTTTTCAGGCAGCTGTATCCCTATGTAACTGCACGGCTCAGAAGAGCCAACACACTCAGGTCTTAACCCCAGTGTGCTGAAAGTGTCAAAACATGTTTTTCAGCAGAAATAAACATGTTTCTGCAAGTTTGGTTAACCCCATGTAAGTTATGGGTCAGTAACAGCTCACTTTTCAAAACGTGTTTTTCAGCCCGAAATGAACGCGTTTTTTCAGACAGCTGTATCCCTTTGTAACTGCAAGGCTCAGAAGAGCCCACACACTCAGGTCTTAACCCCAGTGTGCTGAAAGTGTCAAAACGTGTTTTTCAGCAGAAATAAACATGTTTCTGCAAGTTTGGTCAACCCCATGTAACTTATGGGTCAGTAACAGCTCACTTTTCAAAACGTGTTTTTCAGCCCGAAATAAACGTGTTTTTTCAGATAGCTGTTACCCTATGTAACTGCAAGGCTCAGAAGAGCCCACACACTCAGGTCTTAACCCCAGTGCGCTGAAAGTGTCAAAACATGTTTTTCAGCAGAAATAAACATGTTTCTGCAAGTTTGGTCAACCCCATGTAAGTTATGGGTCAGTAACAGCTCACTTTTCAAAACGTGTTTTTCAGCCCGAAATAAACGCGTTTTTTCAGACAGCTGTATCCCTATGTATCTGCAAGGCTCAGAAGAGCCCACACACTCAGGTCTTAACCCCACTGTGCTGAAAGTGTCAAAACATGTTTTTCAGCAGAAATAAACATGTTTCTGCAAGTTTGGTCAACCCCATGTAAGTTATGGGTCAGTAACAGCTCACTTTTCAAAACGTGTTTTTCAGCCCGAAATAAACGCGTTTTTTCAGATAGCTGTTACCCTATGTAACTGCAAGGCTCAGAAGAGCCCACACACTCAGGTCTTAACCCCAGTGCGCTGAAAGTGTCAAAACATGTTTTTCAGCAGAAATAAGCATGTTTCTGCAAGTTTGGTCAACCCCATGTAAGTTATGGGTCAGTAACAGCTCACTTTTCAAAACGTGTTTTTCAGCCCGAAATAAACGCGTTTTTTTCAGACAGCTGTATCCCTATGTAACTGCAAGGCTCAGAAGAGCCCACACACTCAGGTCTTAACCCCAGTGTGCTGAAAGTGTCAAAACATGTTTTTCAGCAGAAATAAACATGTTTCTGCAAGTTTGGTCAACGCCATGTAAGTTATGGGTCAGTAACAGCTCACTTTTCAAAATGTGTTTTTCAGCCCGAAATAAACGCGTTTTTTCAGACAGCTGTATCCCTATGTATCTGCAAGGCTCAGAAGAGCCCACACACTCAGGTCTTAACCCCAGTGTGCTGAAAGTGTCAAAACATGTTTTTCAGCAGAAATAAACATGTTTCTGCAAGTTTGGTCAACCCCATGTAAGTTATGGGTCAGCAACAGCTCACTTTTCAAAACGTGGTTTTCAGCCCGAAATAAACGCGTTTTTTCAGACAGCTGTATCCCTATGTAACTGCAAGGCTCAGAAGAGCCCACACACTCAGGTCTTAACCCCAGTGTGCTGAAAGTGTCAAAACATGTTTTTCAGCAGAAATAAACATGTTTCTGCAAGTTTGGTCAACCCCATGTAAGTTATGGGTCAGCAACAGCTCACTTTTCAAAACGTGGTTTTCAGCCCGAAATAAACGCGTTTTTTCAGACAGCTGTATCCCTATGTAACTGCAAGGCTCAGAAGAGCCCACACACTCAGGTCTTAACCCCAGTGTGCTGACAGTGTCAAAACGTGTTTTTCAGCAGAAATAAACATGTTTCTGCAAGTTTGGTCAACCCCATGTAAGTTATGGGTCAGTAACAGCTCACTTTTCAAAACGTGTTTTTCAGCCCGAAATAAACGCGTTTTTTCAGACAGCTGTATCCCTATGTATCTGCAAGGCTCAGAAGAGCCCACACACTCAGGTCTTAACCCCACTGTGCTGAAAGTGTCAAAACATGTTTTTCAGCAGAAATAAACATGTTTCTGCAAGTTTGGTCAACCCCATGTAAGTTATGGGTCAGTAACAGCTCACTTTTCAAAACGTGTTTTTCAGCCCGAAATAAACGCGTTTTTTCAGATAGCTGTTACCCTATGTAACTGCAAGGCTCAGAAGAGCCCACACACTCAGGTCTTAACCCCAGTGCGCTGAAAGTGTCAAAACATGTTTTTCAGCAGAAATAAGCATGTTTCTGCAAGTTTGGTCAACCCCATGTAAGTTATGGGTCAGTAACAGCTCACTTTTCAAAACGTGTTTTTCAGCCCGAAATAAACGCGTTTTTTTCAGACAGCTGTATCCCTATGTAACTGCAAGGCTCAGAAGAGCCCACACACTCAGGTCTTAACCCCAGTGTGCTGAAAGTGTCAAAACATGTTTTTCAGCAGAAATAAACATGTTTCTGCAAGTTTGGTCAACGCCATGTAAGTTATGGGTCAGTAACAGCTCACTTTTCAAAATGTGTTTTTCAGCCCGAAATAAACGCGTTTTTTCAGACAGCTGTATCCCTATGTATCTGCAAGGCTCAGAAGAGCCCACACACTCAGGTCTTAACCCCAGTGTGCTGAAAGTGTCAAAACATGTTTTTCAGCAGAAATAAACATGTTTCTGCAAGTTTGGTCAACCCCATGTAAGTTATGGGTCAGCAACAGCTCACTTTTCAAAACGTGGTTTTCAGCCCGAAATAAACGCGTTTTTTCAGACAGCTGTATCCCTATGTAACTGCAAGGCTCAGAAGAGCCCACACACTCAGGTCTTAACCCCAGTGTGCTGACAGTGTCAAAACGTGTTTTTCAGCAGAAATAAACATGTTTCTGCAAGTTTGGTCAACCCCATGTAAGTTATGGGGCAGTAACAGCTCACTTTTCAAAACGTGTTTTTCAGGCCAAAATAAACGCGTTTTTTCAGACAGCTGTATCCCTATGTAACTGCAAGGCTCAGAAGAGCCCACACACTCAGGTCTTAACCCCAGTGTGCTGAAAGTGTCAAAACATGTTTTTCAGCAGAAATAAACATGTTTCTGCAAGTTTGGTCAACCCCATGTAAGTTATGGGGCAGTAACAGCTCACTTTTCAAAACGTGTTTTTCAGCCCGAAATAAACGCGATTTTTCAGACAGCTGTATCCCTATGTAACTTCAAGGCTCAGAAGAGCCCACACACTCAGGTCTTAACCCCAGTGTGCTGACAGTGTCAAAACGTGTTTTTCAGCAGAAATAAACATGTTTCTGCAAGTTTGGTCAACCCCATGTAAGTTATGAGTCAGTAACAGCTCACTTTTCAAAACGTGTTTTTCAGCCCGAAATAATCGCGTTTTTTCAGACAGCTGTATCCCTATATAACTGCAAGGCTCAGAAGAGCCCACACACTCAGGTCTTAACCCCAGTGTGCTGAAAGTGTCAAAACATGTTTTTCAGCAGAAATAAACATGTTTCTGCAAGTTTGGTCAACCCCATGTAACTTATGGGGCAGTCACAGCTCACTTTTCAAAACGTGTTTTTCAGCCCGAAATAAACGCGTTTTTTCAGACAGCTGTATCCCTATGTAACTGCAAGGCTCAGAAGAGCCCACACACTCAGGTCTTAACCCCAGTGTGCTGAAAGTGTCAAAACGTGTTTTTCAGCAGAAATAAACATGTTTCTGCAAGTTTGGTCAACCCCATGTAAGTTATGGGGCAGTAACAGCACACGTTTCAAAACGTGTTTTTCAGCCCGAAATAAACGCGTTTTTTCAGATAGCTGTTACCCTATGTAACTGCAAGGCTCAGAAGAGCCCACACACTCAGGTCTTAACCCCAGTGCGCTGAAAGTGTCAAAACATGTTTTTCAGCAGAAATAAACATGTTTCTGCAAGTTTGGTCAACCCCATGTAAGTTATGGGTCAGTAACAGCTCACTTTTCAAAATGTGTTTTTCAGCCCGAAATAAACGCGTTTTTTCAGACAGCTGTATCCCTATGTATCTGCAAGGCTCAGAAGAGCCCACACACTCAGGTCTTAACCCCAGTGTGCTGAAAGTGTCAAAACATGTTTTTCAGCAGAAATAAACATGTTTCTGCAAGTTTGGTCAACCCCATGTAAGTTATGGGTCAGTAACAGCTCACTTTTCAAAACGTGGTTTTCAGCCCGAAATAAACGCGTTTTTTCAGACAGCTGTATCCCTATGTAACTGCAAGGCTCAGAAGAGCCCACACACTCAGGTCTTAACCCCAGTGTGCTGACAGTGTCAAAACGTGTTTTTCAGCAGAAATAAACATGTTTCTGCAAGTTTGGTCAACCCCATGTAAGTTATGGGGCAGTAACAGCTCACTTTTCAAAACGTGTTTTTCAGGCCAAAATAAACGCGTTTTTTCAGACAGCTGTATCCCTATGTAACTGCAAGCCTCAGAAGAGCCCACACACTCAGGTCTTAACCCCACTGTGCTGAAAGTGTCAAAACATGTTTTTCAGCAGAAATAAACATGTTTCTGCAAGTTTGGTCAAGCCCATGTAAGTTATGGATCAGTAACAGCTCACATTTCAAAACGTGTTTTTCAGCCCGAAATAAACGCGTTTTTTCAGACAGCTGTATCCCTATGTAACTGCAAGGCTCAGAAGAGCCCACACACTCAGGTCTTAACCCCAGTGTGCTGAAAGTGTCAAAACGTGTTTTTCAGCAGAAATAAACATGTTTCTGCAAGTTTGGTCAACCCCATGTAAGTTATGGGGCAGTAACAGCACACTTTTCAAAACGTGTTTTTCAGCCCGAAATAAACACGTTTTCTCAGACAGCTGTATCTCTATGTACCTGCAAGGCTCAGAAGAGCCCACACAGTCAGGTCTTAACCCCAGTGTGCTGAAAGTGTCAAAATGTGTTTTTCAGCAGAAATAAACATGTTTCTGCAAGTTTGGTCAACCCCATGTAAGTTATGGGGCAGTAACAGCACACTTTTCAAAACGTGTTTTTCAGCCCGAAATAAACGCGTTTTTTCAGGCAGCTGTATCCCTATGTAACTGCACGGCTCAGAAGAGCCAACACACTCAGGTCTTAACCCCAGTGTGCTGAAAGTGTCAAAACATGTTTTTCAGCAGAAATAAACATGTTTCTGCAAGTTTGGTTAACCCCATGTAAGTTATGGGTCAGTAACAGCTCACTTTTCAAAACGTGTTTTTCAGCCCGAAATGAACGCGTTTTTTCAGACAGCTGTATCCCTTTGTAACTGCAAGGCTCAGAAGAGCCCACACACTCAGGTCTTAACCCCAGTGTGCTGAAAGTGTCAAAACGTGTTTTTCAGCAGAAATAAACATGTTTCTGCAAGTTTGGTCAACCCCATGTAACTTATGGGTCAGTAACAGCTCACTTTTCAAAACGTGTTTTTCAGCCCGAAATAAACGTGTTTTTTCAGATAGCTGTTACCCTATGTAACTGCAAGGCTCAGAAGAGCCCACACACTCAGGTCTTAACCCCAGTGCGCTGAAAGTGTCAAAACATGTTTTTCAGCAGAAATAAACATGTTTCTGCAAGTTTGGTCAACCCCATGTAAGTTATGGGTCAGTAACAGCTCACTTTTCAAAACGTGTTTTTCAGCCCGAAATAAACGCGTTTTTTCAGACAGCTGTATCCCTATGTATCTGCAAGGCTCAGAAGAGCCCACACACTCAGGTCTTAACCCCACTGTGCTGAAAGTGTCAAAACATGTTTTTCAGCAGAAATAAACATGTTTCTGCAAGTTTGGTCAACCCCATGTAAGTTATGGGTCAGTAACAGCTCACTTTTCAAAACGTGTTTTTCAGCCCGAAATAAACGCGTTTTTTCAGATAGCTGTTACCCTATGTAACTGCAAGGCTCAGAAGAGCCCACACACTCAGGTCTTAACCCCAGTGCGCTGAAAGTGTCAAAACATGTTTTTCAGCAGAAATAAGCATGTTTCTGCAAGTTTGGTCAACCCCATGTAAGTTATGGGTCAGTAACAGCTCACTTTTCAAAACGTGTTTTTCAGCCCGAAATAAACGCGTTTTTTTCAGACAGCTGTATCCCTATGTAACTGCAAGGCTCAGAAGAGCCCACACACTCAGGTCTTAACCCCAGTGTGCTGAAAGTGTCAAAACATGTTTTTCAGCAGAAATAAACATGTTTCTGCAAGTTTGGTCAACCCCATGTAAGTTATGGGTCAGTAACAGCTCACTTTTCAAAACGTGTTTTTCAGCCCGAAATAAACGCGTTTTTTCAGACAGCTGTATCCCTATGTAACTGCAAGGCTCAGAAGAGCCCACACACTCAGGTCTTAACCCCAGTGTGCTGAAAGTGTCAAAACATGTTTTTCAGCAGAAATAAACTTGTTTCTGCAAGTTTGGTCAACCCCATGTAAGTTATGGGTCAGTAACAGCTCACTTTTCAAAACGTGTTTTTCAGCCCGAAATAAACGCGTTTTTTCAGACAGCTGTATCCCTATGTAACTGCAAGGCTCAGAAGAGCCCACACACTCAGGTCTTAACCCCAGTGTGCTGAAAGTGTCAAAACATGTTTTTCAGCAGAAATAAGCATGTTTCTGCAAGTTTGGTCAACCCCATGTAAGTTATGGGTCAGTAACAGCTCACTTTTCAAAACGTGTTTTTCAGCCCGAAATAAACGCGTTTTTTCAGACAGCTGTATCCCTATGTATCTGCAAGGCTCAGAAGAGCCCACACACTCAGGTCTTAACCCCACTGTGCTGAAAGTGTCAAAACATGTTTTTCAGCAGAAATAAACTTGTTTCTGCAAGTTTGGTCAACCCCATGTAAGTTATGGGTCAGTAACAGCTCACTTTTCAAAACGTGTTTTTCAGCCCAAAATAAACGCGTTTTTTCAGACAGCTGTATCCCTATGTAACTGCAAGGCTCAGAAGAGCCCACACACTCAGGTCTTAACCCCAGTGTGCTGAAAGTGTCAAAACATGTTTTTCAGCAGAAATAAACATGTGTCTGCAAGTTTGGTCAACCCCATGTAACTTATGGGGCAGTAACAGCTCACTTTTCAAAACGTGTTTTTCAGCCCGAAATAAACGCGTTTTTTCAGACAGCTGTATCCCTATGTAACTGCAAGCCTCAGAAGAGCCCACACACTCAGGTCTTAACCCCACTGTGCTGAAAGTGTCAAAACATGTTTTTCAGCAGAAATAAACATGTTTCTGCAAGTTTGGTCAACCCCATGTAAGTTATGGGTCAGTAACAGCTCACTTTTCAAAACGTGTTTTTCAGCCCGAAATAAACGCGTTTTTTCAGATAGCTGTTACCCTATGTAACTGCAAGGCTCAGAAGAGCCCACACACTCAGGTCTTAACCCCAGTGCGCTGAAAGTGTCAAAACATGTTTTTCAGCAGAAATAAGCATGTTTCTGCAAGTTTGGTCAACCCCATGTAAGTTATGGGTCAGTAACAGCTCACTTTTCAAAACGTGTTTTTCAGCCCGAAATAAACGCGTTTTTTTCAGACAGCTGTATCCCTATGTAACTGCAAGGCTCAGAAGAGCCCACACACTCAGGTCTTAACCCCAGTGTGCTGAAAGTGTCAAAACATGTTTTTCAGCAGAAATAAACATGTTTCTGCAAGTTTGGTCAACGCCATGTAAGTTATGGGTCAGTAACAGCTCACTTTTCAAAATGTGTTTTTCAGCCCGAAATAAACGCGTTTTTTCAGACAGCTGTATCCCTATGTATCTGCAAGGCTCAGAAGAGCCCACACACTCAGGTCTTAACCCCAGTGTGCTGAAAGTGTCAAAACATGTTTTTCAGCAGAAATAAACATGTTTCTGCAAGTTTGGTCAACCCCATGTAAGTTATGGGTCAGCAACAGCTCACTTTTCAAAACGTGGTTTTCAGCCCGAAATAAACGCGTTTTTTCAGACAGCTGTATCCCTATGTAACTGCAAGGCTCAGAAGAGCCCACACACTCAGGTCTTAACCCCAGTGTGCTGACAGTGTCAAAACGTGTTTTTCAGCAGAAATAAACATGTTTCTGCAAGTTTGGTCAACCCCATGTAAGTTATGGGGCAGTAACAGCTCACTTTTCAAAACGTGTTTTTCAGGCCAAAATAAACGCGTTTTTTCAGACAGCTGTATCCCTATGTAACTGCAAGGCTCAGAAGAGCCCACACACTCAGGTCTTAACCCCAGTGTGCTGAAAGTGTCAAAACATGTTTTTCAGCAGAAATAAACATGTTTCTGCAAGTTTGGTCAACCCCATGTAAGTTATGGGGCAGTAACAGCTCACTTTTCAAAACGTGTTTTTCAGCCCGAAATAAACGCGATTTTTCAGACAGCTGTATCCCTATGTAACTTCAAGGCTCAGAAGAGCCCACACACTCAGGTCTTAACCCCAGTGTGCTGACAGTGTCAAAACGTGTTTTTCAGCAGAAATAAACATGTTTCTGCAAGTTTGGTCAACCCCATGTAAGTTATGAGTCAGTAACAGCTCACTTTTCAAAACGTGTTTTTCAGCCCGAAATAATCGCGTTTTTTCAGACAGCTGTATCCCTATATAACTGCAATGCTCAGAAGAGCCCACACACTCAGGTCTTAACCCCAGTGTGCTGAAAGTGTCAAAACATGTTTTTCAGCAGAAATAAACATGTTTCTGCAAGTTTGGTCAACCCCATGTAACTTATGGGGCAGTCACAGCTCACTTTTCAAAACGTGTTTTTCAGCCCGAAATAAACGCGTTTTTTCAGACAGCTGTATCCCTATGTAACTGCAAGGCTCAGAAGAGCCCACACACTCAGGTCTTAACCCCAGTGTGCTGAAAGTGTCAAAACGTGTTTTTCAGCAGAAATAAACATGTTTCTGCAAGTTTGGTCAACCCCATGTAAGTTATGGGGCAGTAACAGCACACTTTTCAAAACGTGTTTTTCAGCCCGAAATAAACGCGTTTTTTCAGATAGCTGTTACCCTATGTAACTGCAAGGCTCAGAAGAGCCCACACACTCAGGTCTTAACCCCAGTGTGCTGAAAGTGTCAAAACATGTTTTTCAGCAGAAATAAACATGTGTCTGCAAGTTTGGTCAACCCCATGTAACTTAT
This sequence comes from Lepisosteus oculatus, assembly GCF_040954835.1. Taxonomy (NCBI): domain Eukaryota; kingdom Metazoa; phylum Chordata; class Actinopteri; order Semionotiformes; family Lepisosteidae; genus Lepisosteus; species Lepisosteus oculatus. The sequence goes on from NW_027167697.1 coordinate 191,704, forward strand.
GGGGCAGTAACAGCTCACTTTTCAAAACGTGTTTTTCAGCCCGAAATAAACGCGTTTTTTCAGACAGCTGTATCCCTATGTAACTGCAAGGCTCAGAAGAGCCCACACACTCAGGTCTTAACCCCACTGTGCTGAAAGTGTCAAAACATGTTTTTCAGCAGAAATAAACATGTGTCTGCAAGTTTGGTCAACCCCATGTAACTTATGGGGCAGTAACAGCTCACTTTTCAAAACGTGTTTTTCAGCCCGAAATAAACGCGTTTTTTCAGACAGCTGTTACCCTATGTAACTGCAAGGCTCAGAAGAGCCCACACACTCAGGTCTTAACCCCACTGTGCTGAAAGTGTCAAAACATGTTTTTCAGCAGAAATAAGCATGTTTCTGCAAGTTTGGTCAACCCCATGTAAGTTATGGGTCAGTAACAGCTCACTTTTCAAAACGTGTTTTTCAGCCCGAAATAAACGCGTTTTTTTCAGACAGCTGTATCCCTATGTAACTGCAAGGCTCAGAAGAGCCCACACACTCAGGTCTTAACCCCAGTGTGCTGAAAGTGTCAAAACATGTTTTTCAGCAGAAATAAACATGTTTCTGCAAGTTTGGTCAACGCCATGTAAGTTATGGGTCAGTAACAGCTCACTTTTCAAAATGTGTTTTTCAGCCCGAAATAAACGCGTTTTTTCAGACAGCTGTATCCCTATGTATCTGCAAGGCTCAGAAGAGCCCACACACTCAGGTCTTAACCCCAGTGTGCTGAAAGTGTCAAAACATGTTTTTCAGCAGAAATAAACATGTTTCTGCAAGTTTGGTCAACCCCATGTAAGTTATGGGTCAGCAACAGCTCACTTTTCAAAACGTGGTTTTCAGCCCGAAATAAACGCGTTTTTTCAGACAGCTGTATCCCTATGTAACTGCAAGGCTCAGAAGAGCCCACACACTCAGGTCTTAACCCCAGTGTGCTGACAGTGTCAAAACGTGTTTTTCAGCAGAAATAAACATGTTTCTGCAAGTTTGGTCAACCCCATGTAAGTTATGGGGCAGTAACAGCTCACTTTTCAAAACGTGTTTTTCAGGCCAAAATAAACGCGTTTTTTCAGACAGCTGTATCCCTATGTAACTGCAAGGCTCAGAAGAGCCCACACACTCAGGTCTTAACCCCAGTGTGCTGAAAGTGTCAAAACATGTTTTTCAGCAGAAATAAACATGTTTCTGCAAGTTTGGTCAACCCCATGTAAGTTATGGGGCAGTAACAGCTCACTTTTCAAAACGTGTTTTTCAGCCCGAAATAAACGCGATTTTTCAGACAGCTGTATCCCTATGTAACTTCAAGGCTCAGAAGAGCCCACACACTCAGGTCTTAACCCCAGTGTGCTGACAGTGTCAAAACGTGTTTTTCAGCAGAAATAAACATGTTTCTGCAAGTTTGGTCAACCCCATGTAAGTTATGAGTCAGTAACAGCTCACTTTTCAAAACGTGTTTTTCAGCCCGAAATAATCGCGTTTTTTCAGACAGCTGTATCCCTATATAACTGCAAGGCTCAGAAGAGCCCACACACTCAGGTCTTAACCCCAGTGTGCTGAAAGTGTCAAAACATGTTTTTCAGCAGAAATAAACATGTTTCTGCAAGTTTGGTCAACCCCATGTAACTTATGGGGCAGTCACAGCTCACTTTTCAAAACGTGTTTTTCAGCCCGAAATAAACGCGTTTTTTCAGACAGCTGTATCCCTATGTAACTGCAAGGCTCAGAAGAGCCCACACACTCAGGTCTTAACCCCAGTGTGCTGAAAGTGTCAAAACGTGTTTTTCAGCAGAAATAAACATGTTTCTGCAAGTTTGGTCAACCCCATGTAAGTTATGGGGCAGTAACAGCACACTTTTCAAAACGTGTTTTTCAGCCCGAAATAAACGCGTTTTTTCAGATAGCTGTTACCCTATGTAACTGCAAGGCTCAGAAGAGCCCACACACTCAGGTCTTAACCCCAGTGCGCTGAAAGTGTCAAAACATGTTTTTCAGCAGAAATAAACATGTTTCTGCAAGTTTGGTCAACCCCATGTAAGTTATGGGTCAGTAACAGCTCACTTTTCAAAATGTGTTTTTCAGCCCGAAATAAACGCGTTTTTTCAGACAGCTGTATCCCTATGTATCTGCAAGGCTCAGAAGAGCCCACACACTCAGGTCTTAACCCCAGTGTGCTGAAAGTGTCAAAACATGTTTTTCAGCAGAAATAAACATGTTTCTGCAAGTTTGGTCAACCCCATGTAAGTTATGGGTCAGTAACAGCTCACTTTTCAAAACGTGGTTTTCAGCCCGAAATAAACGCGTTTTTTCAGACAGCTGTATCCCTATGTAACTGCAAGGCTCAGAAGAGCCCACACACTCAGGTCTTAACCCCAGTGTGCTGACAGTGTCAAAACGTGTTTTTCAGCAGAAATAAACATGTTTCTGCAAGTTTGGTCAACCCCATGTAAGTTATGGGGCAGTAACAGCTCACTTTTCAAAACGTGTTTTTCAGGCCAAAATAAACGCGTTTTTTCAGACAGCTGTATCCCTATGTAACTGCAAGCCTCAGAAGAGCCCACACACTCAGGTCTTAACCCCACTGTGCTGAAAGTGTCAAAACATGTTTTTCAGCAGAAATAAACATGTTTCTGCAAGTTTGGTCAAGCCCATGTAAGTTATGGATCAGTAACAGCTCACATTTCAAAACGTGTTTTTCAGCCCGAAATAAACGCGTTTTTTCAGACAGCTGTATCCCTATGTAACTGCAAGGCTCAGAAGAGCCCACACACTCAGGTCTTAACCCCAGTGTGCTGAAAGTGTCAAAACGTGTTTTTCAGCAGAAATAAACATGTTTCTGCAAGTTTGGTCAACCCCATGTAAGTTATGGGGCAGTAACAGCACACTTTTCAAAACGTGTTTTTCAGCCCGAAATAAACACGTTTTCTCAGACAGCTGTATCTCTATGTACCTGCAAGGCTCAGAAGAGCCCACACAGTCAGGTCTTAACCCCAGTGTGCTGAAAGTGTCAAAATGTGTTTTTCAGCAGAAATAAACATGTTTCTGCAAGTTTGGTCAACCCCATGTAAGTTATGGGGCAGTAACAGCACACTTTTCAAAACGTGTTTTTCAGCCCGAAATAAACGCGTTTTTTCAGGCAGCTGTATCCCTATGTAACTGCACGGCTCAGAAGAGCCAACACACTCAGGTCTTAACCCCAGTGTGCTGAAAGTGTCAAAACATGTTTTTCAGCAGAAATAAACATGTTTCTGCAAGTTTGGTTAACCCCATGTAAGTTATGGGTCAGTAACAGCTCACTTTTCAAAACGTGTTTTTCAGCCCGAAATGAACGCGTTTTTTCAGACAGCTGTATCCCTTTGTAACTGCAAGGCTCAGAAGAGCCCACACACTCAGGTCTTAACCCCAGTGTGCTGAAAGTGTCAAAACGTGTTTTTCAGCAGAAATAAACATGTTTCTGCAAGTTTGGTCAACCCCATGTAACTTATGGGTCAGTAACAGCTCACTTTTCAAAACGTGTTTTTCAGCCCGAAATAAACGTGTTTTTTCAGATAGCTGTTACCCTATGTAACTGCAAGGCTCAGAAGAGCCCACACACTCAGGTCTTAACCCCAGTGCGCTGAAAGTGTCAAAACATGTTTTTCAGCAGAAATAAACATGTTTCTGCAAGTTTGGTCAACCCCATGTAAGTTATGGGTCAGTAACAGCTCACTTTTCAAAACGTGTTTTTCAGCCCGAAATAAACGCGATTTTTCAGACAGCTGTATCCCTATGTAACTTCAAGGCTCAGAAGAGCCCACACACTCAGGTCTTAACCCCAGTGTGCTGACAGTGTCAAAACGTGTTTTTCAGCAGAAATAAACATGTTTCTGCAAGTTTGGTCAACCCCATGTAAGTTATGAGTCAGTAACAGCTCACTTTTCAAAACGTGTTTTTCAGCCCGAAATAATCGCGTTTTTTCAGACAGCTGTATCCCTATATAACTGCAAGGCTCAGAAGAGCCCACACACTCAGGTCTTAACCCCAGTGTGCTGAAAGTGTCAAAACATGTTTTTCAGCAGAAATAAACATGTTTCTGCAAGTTTGGTCAACCCCATGTAACTTATGGGGCAGTCACAGCTCACTTTTCAAAACGTGTTTTTCAGCCCGAAATAAACGCGTTTTTTCAGACAGCTGTATCCCTATGTAACTGCAAGGCTCAGAAGAGCCCACACACTCAGGTCTTAACCCCAGTGTGCTGAAAGTGTCAAAACGTGTTTTTCAGCAGAAATAAACATGTTTCTGCAAGTTTGGTCAACCCCATGTAAGTTATGGGGCAGTAACAGCACACTTTTCAAAACGTGTTTTTCAGCCCGAAATAAACGCGTTTTTTCAGATAGCTGTTACCCTATGTAACTGCAAGGCTCAGAAGAGCCCACACACTCAGGTCTTAACCCCAGTGTGCTGAAAGTGTCAAAACATGTTTTTCAGCAGAAATAAACATGTGTCTGCAAGTTTGGTCAACCCCATGTAACTTATGGGGCAGTAACAGCTCACTTTTCAAAACGTGTTTTTCAGCCCGAAATAAACGCGTTTTTTCAGACAGCTGTATCCCTATGTAACTGCAAGCCTCAGAAGAGCCCACACACTCAGGTCTTAACCCCACTGTGCTGAAAGTGTCAAAACATGTTTTTCAGCAGAAATAAACATGTTTCTGCAAGTTTGGTCAACCCCATGTAAGTTATGGGTCAGTAACAGCTCACTTTTCAAAACGTGTTTTTCAGCCCGAAATAAACGCGTTTTTTCAGATAGCTGTTACCCTATGTAACTGCAAGGCTCAGAAGAGCCCACACACTCAGGTCTTAACCCCAGTGCGCTGAAAGTGTCAAAACATGTTTTTCAGCAGAAATAAGCATGTTTCTGCAAGTTTGGTCAACCCCATGTAAGTTATGGGTCAGTAACAGCTCACTTTTCAAAACGTGTTTTTCAGCCCGAAATAAACGCGTTTTTTTCAGACAGCTGTATCCCTATGTAACTGCAAGGCTCAGAAGAGCCCACACACTCAGGTCTTAACCCCAGTGTGCTGAAAGTGTCAAAACATGTTTTTCAGCAGAAATAAACATGTTTCTGCAAGTTTGGTCAACGCCATGTAAGTTATGGGTCAGTAACAGCTCACTTTTCAAAATGTGTTTTTCAGCCCGAAATAAACGCGTTTTTTCAGACAGCTGTATCCCTATGTATCTGCAAGGCTCAGAAGAGCCCACACACTCAGGTCTTAACCCCAGTGTGCTGAAAGTGTCAAAACATGTTTTTCAGCAGAAATAAACATGTTTCTGCAAGTTTGGTCAACCCCATGTAAGTTATGGGTCAGCAACAGCTCACTTTTCAAAACGTGGTTTTCAGCCCGAAATAAACGCGTTTTTTCAGACAGCTGTATCCCTATGTAACTGCAAGGCTCAGAAGAGCCCACACACTCAGGTCTTAACCCCAGTGTGCTGACAGTGTCAAAACGTGTTTTTCAGCAGAAATAAACATGTTTCTGCAAGTTTGGTCAACCCCATGTAAGTTATGGGGCAGTAACAGCTCACTTTTCAAAACGTGTTTTTCAGGCCAAAATAAACGCGTTTTTTCAGACAGCTGTATCCCTATGTATCTGCAAGGCTCAGAAGAGCCCACACACTCAGGTCTTAACCCCAGTGTGCTGAAAGTGTCAAAACATGTTTTTCAGCAGAAATAAACATGTTTCTGCAAGTTTGGTCAACCCCATGTAAGTTATGGGTCAGCAACAGCTCACTTTTCAAAACGTGTTTTTCAGCCCGAAATAAACGCGTTTTTTCAGACAGCTGTATCCCTATGTAACTGCAAGGCTCAGAAGAGCCCACACACTCAGGTCTTAACCCGAGTGTGCTGAAAGTGTCAAAACATGTTTTTCAGCAGAAATAAACATGTTTCTGCAAGTTTGGTCAACCCCATGTAAATTATGGGTCAGTAACAGCTCACTTTTCAAAACGTGTTTTTCAGCCAGAAATAAACGCGTTTTTTCAGACAGCTGTATCCCTATGTATCTGCAAGGCTCAGAAGAGCCCACACACTCAGGTCTTAACCCCAGTGTGCTGAAAGTGTCAAAACATGTTTTTCAGCAGAAATAAACATGTTTCTGCAAGTTTGGTCAACCCCATGTAAGTTATGGGTCAGTAACAGCTCACTTTTCAAAACGTGTTTTTCAGCCCGAAATAAACGCGTTTTTTCAGACAGCTGTATCCCTATGTAACTGCAAGCCTCAGAAGAGCCCACACACTCAGGTCTTAAACCCACTGTGCTGAAAGTGTCAAAACATGTTTTTCAGCAGAAATAAACATGTGTCTGCAAGTTTGGTCAACCCCATGTAACTTATGGGGCAGTAACAGCTCACTTTTCAAAACGTGTTTTTCAGCCCGAAATAAACGCGTTTTTTCAGACAGCTGTATCCCTATGTAACTGCAAGCCTCAGAAGAGCCCACACACTCAGGTCTTAACCCCACTGTGCTGAAAGTGTCAAAACATGTTTTTCAGCAGAAATAAACATGTTTCTGCAAGTTTGGTCAACCCCATGTAAGTTATGGGTCAGTAACAGCTCACTTTTCAAAACGTGTTTTTCAGCCCGAAATAAACGCGTTTTTTCAGACAGCTGTATCCCTATGTAACTGCAAGGCTCAGAAGAGCCCACACACTCAGGTCTTAACCCCAGTGTGCTGAAAGTGTCAAAACATGTTTTTCAGCAGAAATAAACATGTTTCTGCAAGTTTGGTCAACCCCATGTAAGTTATGGGTCAGTAACAGCTCACTTTTCAAAACGTGTTTTTCAGCCCGAAATAAACGCGTTTTTTCAGACAGCTGTATCCCTATGTAACTGCAAGGCTCAGAAGAGCCCACACACTCAGGTCTTAACCCCAGTGTGCTGAAAGTGTCAAAACATGTTTTTCAGCAGAAATAAACTTGTTTCTGCAAGTTTGGTCAACCCCATGTAAGTTATGGGTCAGTAACAGCTCACTTTTCAAAACGTGTTTTTCAGCCCGAAATAAACGCGTTTTTTCAGACAGCTGTATCCCTATGTAACTGCAAGGCTCAGAAGAGCCCACACACTCAGGTCTTAACCCCAGTGTGCTGAAAGTGTCAAAACATGTTTTTCAGCAGAAATAAACATGTTTCTGCAAGTTTGGTCAACCCCATGTAAGTTATGGGGCAGTAACAGCTCACTTTTCAAAACGTGTTTTTCAGCCCGAAATAAACGCGTTTTTTCAGACAGCTGTATCCCTATGTAACTGCAAGGCTCAGAAGAGCCCACACACTCAGGTCTTAACCCGAGTGTGCTGAAAGTGTCAAAACATGTTTTTCAGCAGAAATAAACATGTTTCTGCAAGTTTGGTCAACCCCATGTAAGTTATGGGTCAGTAACAGCTCACTTTTCAAAACGTGTTTTTCAGCCCGAAATAAACGCGTTTTTTCAGACAGCTGTATCCCTATGTAACTGCAAGCCTCAGAAGAGCCCACACACTCAGGTCTTAAACCCACTGTGCTGAAAGTGTCAAAACATGTTTTTCAGCAGAAATAAACATGTGTCTGCAAGTTTGGTCAACCCCATGTAACTTATGGGGCAGTAACAGCTCACTTTTCAAAACGTGTTTTTCAGCCCGAAATAAACGCGTTTTTTCAGACAGCTGTATCCCTATGTAACTGCAAGCCTCAGAAGAGCCCACACACTCAGGTCTTAACCCCACTGTGCTGAAAGTGTCAAAACATGTTTTTCAGCAGAAATAAACATGTTTCTGCAAGTTTGGTCAACCCCATGTAAGTTATGTGTCAGTAACAGCTCACTTTTCAAAACGTGTTTTTCAGCCCGAAATAAACGCGTTTTTTCAGACAGCTGTATCCCTATGTAACTGCAAGGCTCAGAAGAGCCCACACACTCAGGTCTTAACCCCAGTGTGCTGAAAGTGTCAAAACATGTTTTTCAGCAGAAATAAACATGTTTCTGCAAGTTTGGTCAACCCCATGTAAGTTATGGGTCAGTAACAGCTCACTTTTCAAAACGTGTTTTTCAGCCCGAAATAAACGCGTTTTTTCAGACAGCTGTATCCCTATGTAACTGCAAGGCTCAGAAGAGCCCACACACTCAGGTCTTAACCCCAGTGTGCTGAAAGTGTCAAAACATGTTTTTCAGCAGAAATAAACTTGTTTCTGCAAGTTTGGTCAACCCCATGTAAGTTATGGGTCAGTAACAGCTCACTTTTCAAAACGTGTTTTTCAGCCCGAAATAAACGCGTTTTTTCAGACAGCTGTATCCCTATGTAACTGCAAGGCTCAGAAGAGCCCACACACTCAGGTCTTAACCCCAGTGTGCTGAAAGTGTCAAAACATGTTTTTCAGCAGAAATAAGCATGTTTCTGCAAGTTTGGTCAACCCCATGTAAGTTATGGGTCAGTAACAGCTCACTTTTCAAAACGTGTTTTTCAGCCCGAAATAAACGCGTTTTTTCAGACAGCTGTATCCCTATGTATCTGCAAGGCTCAGAAGAGCCCACACACTCAGGTCTTAACCCCACTGTGCTGAAAGTGTCAAAACATGTTTTTCAGCAGAAATAAACTTGTTTCTGCAAGTTTGGTCAACCCCATGTAAGTTATGGGTCAGTAACAGCTCACTTTTCAAAACGTGTTTTTCAGCCCGAAATAAACGCGTTTTTTCAGACAGCTGTATCCCTATGTAACTGCAAGGCTCAGAAGAGCCCACACACTCAGGTCTTAACCCCAGTGTGCTGAAAGTGTCAAAACATGTTTTTCAGCAGAAATAAACATGTTTCTGCAAGTTTGGTCAACCCCATGTAAGTTATGGGTCAGTAACAGCTCACTTTTCAAAACGTGTTTTTCAGCCCGAAATAAACGCGTTTTTTCAGACAGCTGTATCCCTATGTAACTGCAAGGCTCAGAAGAGCCCACACACTCAGGTCTTAACCCGAGTGTGCTGAAAGTGTCAAAACATGTTTTTCAGCAGAAATAAACATGTTTCTGCAAGTTTGGTCAACCCCATGTAAATTATGGGTCAGTAACAGCTCACTTTTCAAAACGTGTTTTTCAGCCAGAAATAAACGCGTTTTTTCAGACAGCTGTATCCCTATGTATCTGCAAGGCTCAGAAGAGCCCACACACTCAGGTCTTAACCCCAGTGTGCTGAAAGTGTCAAAACATGTTTTTCAGCAGAAATAAACATGTTTCTGCAAGTTTGGTCAACCCCATGTAAGTTATGGGTCAGTAACAGCTCACTTTTCAAAACGTGTTTTTCAGCCCGAAATAAACGCGTTTTTTCAGACAGCTGTATCCCTATGTAACTGCAAGCCTCAGAAGAGCCCACACACTCAGGTCTTAACCCGAGTGTGCTGAAAGTGTCAAAACATGTTTTTCAGCAGAAATAAACATGTGTCTGCAAGTTTGGTCAACCCCATGTAACTTATGGGGCAGTAACAGCTCACTTTTCAAAACGTGTTTTTCAGCCCGAAATAAACGCGTTTTTTCAGACAGCTGTATCCCTATGTAACTGCAAGCCTCAGAAGAGCCCACACACTCAGGTCTTAACCCCAGTGTGCTGAAAGTGTCAAAACATGTTTTTCAGCAGAAATAAACATGTTTCTGCAAGTTTGGTCAACCCCATGTAAGTTATGGGTCAGTAACAGCTCACTTTTCAAAACGTGTTTTTCAGCCCGAAATAAACGCGTTTTTTCAGACAGCTGTATCCCTATGTAACTGCAAGGCTCAGAAGAGCCCACACACTCAGGTCTTAACCCCAGTGTGCTGAAAGTGTCAAAACATGTTTTTCAGCAGAAATAAACTTGTTTCTGCAAGTTTGGTCAACCCCATGTAAGTTATGGGTCAGTAACAGCTCACTTTTCAAAACGTGTTTTTCAGCCCGAAATAAACGCGTTTTTTCAGACAGCTGTATCCCTATGTAACTGCAAGGCTCAGAAGAGCCCACACACTCAGGTCTTAACCCCAGTGTGCTGAAAGTGTCAAAACATGTTTTTCAGCAGAAATAAGCATGTTTCTGCAAGTTTGGTCAACCCCATGTAAGTTATGGGTCAGTAACAGCTCACTTTTCAAAACGTGTTTTTCAGCCCGAAATAAACGCGTTTTTTCAGACAGCTGTATCCCTATGTATCTGCAAGGCTCAGAAGAGCCCACACACTCAGGTCTTAACCCCACTGTGCTGAAAGTGTCAAAACATGTTTTTCAGCAGAAATAAACTTGTTTCTGCAAGTTTGGTCAACCCCATGTAAGTTATGGGTCAGTAACAGCTCACTTTTCAAAACGTGTTTTTCAGCCCGAAATAAACGCGTTTTTTCAGACAGCTGTATCCCTATGTAACTGCAAGGCTCAGAAGAGCCCACACACTCAGGTCTTAACCCCAGTGTGCTGAAAGTGTCAAAACATGTTTTTCAGCAGAAATAAACATGTTTCTGCAAGTTTGGTCAACCCCATGTAAGTTATGGGTCAGTAACAGCTCACTTTTCAAAACGTGTTTTTCAGCCCGAAATAAACGCGTTTTTTCAGACAGCTGTATCCCTATGTAACTGCAAGGCTCAGAAGAGCCCACACACTCAGGTCTTAACCCGAGTGTGCTGAAAGTGTCAAAACATGTTTTTCAGCAGAAATAAACATGTTTCTGCAAGTTTGGTCAACCCCATGTAAATTATGGGTCAGTAACAGCTCACTTTTCAAAACGTGTTTTTCAGCCAGAAATAAACGCGTTTTTTCAGACAGCTGTATCCCTATGTATCTGCAAGGCTCAGAAGAGCCCACACACTCAGGTCTTAACCCCAGTGTGCTGAAAGTGTCAAAACATGTTTTTCAGCAGAAATAAACATGTTTCTGCAAGTTTGGTCAACCCCATGTAAGTTATGGGTCAGTAACAGCTCACTTTTCAAAACGTGTTTTTCAGCCCGAAATAAACGCGTTTTTTCAGACAGCTGTATCCCTATGTAACTGCAAGCCTCAGAAGAGCCCACACACTCAGGTCTTAACCCGAGTGTGCTGAAAGTGTCAAAACATGTTTTTCAGCAGAAATAAACATGTGTCTGCAAGTTTGGTCAACCCCATGTAACTTATGGGGCAGTAACAGCTCACTTTTCAAAACGTGTTTTTCAGCCCGAAATAAACGCGTTTTTTCAGACAGCTGTATCCCTATGTAACTGCAAGCCTCAGAAGAGCCCACACACTCAGGTCTTAACCCCAGTGTGCTGAAAGTGTCAAAACATGTTTTTCAGCAGAAATAAACATGTTTCTGCAAGTTTGGTCAACCCCATGTAAGTTATGGGTCAGTAACAGCTCACTTTTCAAAACGTGTTTTTCAGCCCGAAATAAACGCGTTTTTTCAGACAGCTGTATCCCTATGTAACTGCAAGGCTCAGAAGAGCCCACACACTCAGGTCTTAACCCCAGTGTGCTGAAAGTGTCAAAACATGTTTTTCAGCAGAAATAAACTTGTTTCTGCAAGTTTGGTCAACCCCATGTAAGTTATGGGTCAGTAACAGCTCACTTTTCAAAACGTGTTTTTCAGCCCGAAATAAACGCGTTTTTTCAGACAGCTGTATCCCTATGTAACTGCAAGGCTCAGAAGAGCCCACACACTCAGGTCTTAACCCCAGTGTGCTGAAAGTGTCAAAACATGTTTTTCAGCAGAAATAAGCATGTTTCTGCAAGTTTGGTCAACCCCATGTAAGTTATGGGTCAGTAACAGCTCACTTTTCAAAACGTGTTTTTCAGCCCGAAATAAACGCGTTTTTTCAGACAGCTGTATCCCTATGTATCTGCAAGGCTCAGAAGAGCCCACACACTCAGGTCTTAACCCCACTGTGCTGAAAGTGTCAAAACATGTTTTTCAGCAGAAATAAACTTGTTTCTGCAAGTTTGGTCAACCCCATGTAAGTTATGGGTCAGTAACAGCTCACTTTTCAAAACGTGTTTTTCAGCCCGAAATAAACGCGTTTTTTCAGACAGCTGTATCCCTATGTAACTGCAAGGCTCAGAAGAGCCCACACACTCAGGTCTTAACCCCAGTGTGCTGAAAGTGTCAAAACATGTTTTTCAGCAGAAATAAACATGTTTCTGCAAGTTTGGTCAACCCCATGTAAGTTATGGGTCAGTAACAGCTCACTTTTCAAAACGTGTTTTTCAGCCCGAAATAAACGCGTTTTTTCAGACAGCTGTATCCCTATGTAACTGCAAGGCTCAGAAGAGCCCACACACTCAGGTCTTAACCCGAGTGTGCTGAAAGTGTCAAAACATGTTTTTCAGCAGAAATAAACATGTTTCTGCAAGTTTGGTCAACCCCATGTAAATTATGGGTCAGTAACAGCTCACTTTTCAAAACGTGTTTTTCAGCCAGAAATAAACGCGTTTTTTCAGACAGCTGTATCCCTATGTATCTGCAAGGCTCAGAAGAGCCCACACACTCAGGTCTTAACCCCAGTGTGCTGAAAGTGTCAAAACATGTTTTTCAGCAGAAATAAACATGTTTCTGCAAGTTTGGTCAACCCCATGTAAGTTATGGGTCAGTAACAGCTCACTTTTCAAAACGTGTTTTTCAGCCCGAAATAAACGCGTTTTTTCAGACAGCTGTATCCCTATGTAACTGCAAGCCTCAGAAGAGCCCACACACTCAGGTCTTAAACCCACTGTGCTGAAAGTGTCAAAACATGTTTTTCAGCAGAAATAAACATGTGTCTGCAAGTTTGGTCAACCCCATGTAACTTATGGGGCAGTAACAGCTCACTTTTCAAAACGTGTTTTTCAGCCCGAAATAAACGCGTTTTTTCAGACAGCTGTATCCCTATGTAACTGCAAGCCTCAGAAGAGCCCACACACTCAGGTCTTAACCCCACTGTGCTGAAAGTGTCAAAACATGTTTTTCAGCAGAAATAAACATGTTTCTGCAAGTTTGGTCAACCCCATGTAAGTTATGGGTCAGTAACAGCTCACTTTTCAAAACGTGTTTTTCAGCCCGAAATAAACGCGTTTTTTCAGACAGCTGTATCCCTATGTAACTGCAAGGCTCAGAAGAGCCCACACACTCAGGTCTTAACCCCAGTGTGCTGAAAGTGTCAAAACATGTTTTTCAGCAGAAATAAACATGTTTCTGCAAGTTTGGTCAACCCCATGTAAGTTATGGGTCAGTAACAGCTTACTTTTCAAAACGTGTTTTTCAGCCCGAAATAAACGCGTTTTTTCAGACAGCTGTATCCCTATGTAACTGCAAGGCTCAGAAGAGCCCACACACTCAGGTCTTAACCCCAGTGTGCTGAAAGTGTCAAAACATGTTTTTCAGCAGAAATAAACTTGTTTCTGCAAGTTTGGTCAACCCCATGTAAGTTATGGGTCAGTAACAGCTCACTTTTCAAAACGTGTTTTTCAGCCCGAAATAAACGCGTTTTTTCAGACAGCTGTATCCCTATGTAACTGCAAGGCTCAGAAGAGCCCACACACTCAGGTCTTAACCCCAGTGTGCTGAAAGTGTCAAAACATGTTTTTCAGCAGAAATAAACTTGTTTCTGCAAGTTTGGTCAACCCCATGTAAGTTATGGGTCAGTAACAGCTCACTTTTCAAAACGTGTTTTTCAGCCCGAAATAAACGCGTTTTTTCAGACAGCTGTATCCCTATGTAACTGCAAGGCTCAGAAGAGCCCACACACTCAGGTCTTAACCCCAGTGTGCTGAAAGTGTCAAAACATGTTTTTCAGCAGAAATAAGCATGTTTCTGCAAGTTTGGTCAACCCCATGTAAGTTATGGGTCAGTAACAGCTCACTTTTCAAAACGTGTTTTTCAGCCCGAAATAAACGCGTTTTTTCAGACAGCTGTATCCCTATGTATCTGCAAGGCTCAGAAGAGCCCACACACTCAGGTCTTAACCCCACTGTGCTGAAAGTGTCAAAACATGTTTTTCAGCAGAAATAAACTTGTTTCTGCAAGTTTGGTCAACCCCATGTAAGTTATGGGTCAGTAACAGCTCACTTTTCAAAACGTGTTTTTCAGCCCGAAATAAACGCGTTTTTTCAGACAGCTGTATCCCTATGTAACTGCAAGGCTCAGAAGAGCCCACACACTCAGGTCTTAACCCCAGTGTGCTGAAAGTGTCAAAACATGTTTTTCAGCAGAAATAAACATGTTTCTGCAAGTTTGGTCAACCCCATGTAAGTTATGGGTCAGTAACAGCTCACTTTTCAAAACGTGTTTTTCAGCCCGAAATAAACGCGTTTTTTCAGACAGCTGTATCCCTATGTAACTGCAAGGCTCAGAAGAGCCCACACACTCAGGTCTTAACCCGAGTGTGCTGAAAGTGTCAAAACATGTTTTTCAGCAGAAATAAACATGTTTCTGCAAGTTTGGTCAACCCCATGTAAATTATGGGTCAGTAACAGCTCACTTTTCAAAACGTGTTTTTCAGCCAGAAATAAACGCGTTTTTTCAGACAGCTGTATCCCTATGTATCTGCAAGGCTCAGAAGAGCCCACACACTCAGGTCTTAACCCCAGTGTGCTGAAAGTGTCAAAACATGTTTTTCAGCAGAAATAAACATGTTTCTGCAAGTTTGGTCAACCCCATGTAAGTTATGGGTCAGTAACAGCTCACTTTTCAAAACGTGTTTTTCAGCCCGAAATAAACGCGTTTTTTCAGACAGCTGTATCCCTATGTAACTGCAAGCCTCAGAAGAGCCCACACACTCAGGTCTTAACCCGAGTGTGCTGAAAGTGTCAAAACATGTTTTTCAGCAGAAATAAACATGTGTCTGCAAGTTTGGTCAACCCCATGTAACTTATGGGGCAGTAACAGCTCACTTTTCAAAACGTGTTTTTCAGCCCGAAATAAACGCGTTTTTTCAGACAGCTGTATCCCTATGTAACTGCAAGCCTCAGAAGAGCCCACACACTCAGGTCTTAACCCCAGTGTGCTGAAAGTGTCAAAACATGTTTTTCAGCAGAAATAAACATGTTTCTGCAAGTTTGGTCAACCCCATGTAAGTTATGGGTCAGTAACAGCTCACTTTTCAAAACGTGTTTTTCAGCCCGAAATAAACGCGTTTTTTCAGACAGCTGTATCCCTATGTAACTGCAAGGCTCAGAAGAGCCCACACACTCAGGTCTTAACCCCAGTGTGCTGAAAGTGTCAAAACATGTTTTTCAGCAGAAATAAACTTGTTTCTGCAAGTTTGGTCAACCCCATGTAAGTTATGGGTCAGTAACAGCTCACTTTTCAAAACGTGTTTTTCAGCCCGAAATAAACGCGTTTTTTCAGACAGCTGTATCCCTATGTAACTGCAAGGCTCAGAAGAGCCCACACACTCAGGTCTTAACCCCAGTGTGCTGAAAGTGTCAAAACATGTTTTTCAGCAGAAATAAGCATGTTTCTGCAAGTTTGGTCAACCCCATGTAAGTTATGGGTCAGTAACAGCTCACTTTTCAAAACGTGTTTTTCAGCCCGAAATAAACGCGTTTTTTCAGACAGCTGTATCCCTATGTATCTGCAAGGCTCAGAAGAGCCCACACACTCAGGTCTTAACCCCACTGTGCTGAAAGTGTCAAAACATGTTTTTCAGCAGAAATAAACTTGTTTCTGCAAGTTTGGTCAACCCCATGTAAGTTATGGGTCAGTAACAGCTCACTTTTCAAAACGTGTTTTTCAGCCCGAAATAAACGCGTTTTTTCAGACAGCTGTATCCCTATGTAACTGCAAGGCTCAGAAGAGCCCACACACTCAGGTCTTAACCCCAGTGTGCTGAAAGTGTCAAAACATGTTTTTCAGCAGAAATAAACATGTTTCTGCAAGTTTGGTCAACCCCATGTAAGTTATGGGTCAGTAACAGCTCACTTTTCAAAACGTGTTTTTCAGCCCGAAATAAACGCGTTTTTTCAGACAGCTGTATCCCTATGTAACTGCAAGGCTCAGAAGAGCCCACACACTCAGGTCTTAACCCGAGTGTGCTGAAAGTGTCAAAACATGTTTTTCAGCAGAAATAAACATGTTTCTGCAAGTTTGGTCAACCCCATGTAAATTATGGGTCAGTAACAGCTCACTTTTCAAAACGTGTTTTTCAGCCAGAAATAAACGCGTTTTTTCAGACAGCTGTATCCCTATGTATCTGCAAGGCTCAGAAGAGCCCACACACTCAGGTCTTAACCCCAGTGTGCTGAAAGTGTCAAAACATGTTTTTCAGCAGAAATAAACATGTTTCTGCAAGTTTGGTCAACCCCATGTAAGTTATGGGTCAGTAACAGCTCACTTTTCAAAACGTGTTTTTCAGCCCGAAATAAACGCGTTTTTTCAGACAGCTGTATCCCTATGTAACTGCAAGCCTCAGAAGAGCCCACACACTCAGGTCTTAAACCCACTGTGCTGAAAGTGTCAAAACATGTTTTTCAGCAGAAATAAACATGTGTCTGCAAGTTTGGTCAACCCCATGTAACTTATGGGGCAGTAACAGCTCACTTTTCAAAACGTGTTTTTCAGCCCGAAATAAACGCGTTTTTTCAGACAGCTGTATCCCTATGTAACTGCAAGCCTCAGAAGAGCCCACACACTCAGGTCTTAACCCCACTGTGCTGAAAGTGTCAAAACATGTTTTTCAGCAGAAATAAACATGTTTCTGCAAGTTTGGTCAACCCCATGTAAGTTATGGGTCAGTAACAGCTCACTTTTCAAAACGTGTTTTTCAGCCCGAAATAAACGCGTTTTTTCAGACAGCTGTATCCCTATGTAACTGCAAGGCTCAGAAGAGCCCACACACTCAGGTCTTAACCCCAGTGTGCTGAAAGTGTCAAAACATGTTTTTCAGCAGAAATAAACATGTTTCTGCAAGTTTGGTCAACCCCATGTAAGTTATGGGTCAGTAACAGCTACTTTTCAAACGTGTTTTTCAGCCCGAAATAAACGCGTTTTTTCAGACAGCTGTATCCCTATGTAACTGCAAGGCTCAGAAGAGCCCACACACTCAGGTCTTAACCCAGTGTGCTGAAAGTGTCAAAACATGTTTTTCAGCAGAAATAAACTTGTTTCTGCAAGTTTGGTCAACCCCATGTAAGTTATGGGTCAGTAACAGCTCACATTTCAAAACGTGTTTTTCAGCCCGAAATAAACGCGTTTTTCAGACAGCTGTATCCCTATGTAACTGCAAGCTCAGAAGAGCCCACACACTCAGGTCTTAACCCCAGTGTGCTGAAAGTGTCAAAAACATGTTTTTCAGCAGAAATAAACTTGTTTCTGCAAGTTTGGTCAACCCCATGTAAGTTATGGGTCAGTAACAGCTCACTTTTCAAAACGTGTTTTTCAGCCCGAAATAAACGCGTTTTTTCAGACAGCTGTATCCCTATGTAACTGCAAGGCTCAGAAGAGCCCACACACTCAGGTCTTAACCCCAGTGTGCTGAAAGTGTCAAAACATGTTTTTCAGCAGAAATAAGCATGTTTCTGCAAGTTTGGTCAACCCCATGTAAGTTATGGGTCAGTAACAGCTCACTTTTCAAACGTGTTTTTCAGCCCGAAATAAACGCGTTTTTTCAGACAGCTGTATCCCTATGTATCTGCAAGGCTCAGAAGAGCCCACACACTCAGGTCTTAAACCCCACTGTGCTGAAAGTGTCAAAACATGTTTTTCAGCAGAAATAAACTTGTTTCTGCAAGTTTGGTCAACCCCATGTAAGTTATGGTCAGTAACAGCTCACTTTTCAAAACGTGTTTTTCAGCCCGAAATAAACGCGTTTTTTCAGACAGCTGTATCCCTATGTAACTGCAAGGCTCAGAAGAGCCACACACTCAGGTCTTAACCCCAGTGTGCTGAAAGTGTCAAACATGTTTTTCAGCAGAAATAAACATGTTTCTGCAAGTTTGGTCAACCCCATGTAATTATGGGTCAGTAACAGCTCACTTTTCAAACGTGTTTTTCAGCCAGAAATAAACGCGTTTTTTCAGACAGCTGTATCCCTATGTAACTGCAAGGCTCAGAAGAGCCACACACTCAGGTCTTAACCCCAGTGTGCTGAAAGTGTCAAAACATGTTTTTCAGCAGAAATAAACATGTTTCTGCAAGTTTGGTCAACCCCATGTAAGTTATGGGTCAGTAACAGCTCACTTTTCAAAACGTGTTTTTCAGCCCGAAATAAACGCGTTTTTTCAGACAGCTGTATCCCTATGTAACTGCAAGCCTCAGAAGAGCCCACACACTCAGGTCTTAAACCCCACTGTGCTGAAAGTGTCAAAACATGTTTTTCAGCAGAAATAAACATGTGTCTGCAAGTTTGGTCAACCCCATGTAACTTATGGGGCAGTAACAGCTCACTTTTCAAAACGTGTTTTTCAGCCCGAAATAAACGCGTTTTTTCAGACAGCTGTATCCCTATGTAACTGCAAGCCTCAGAAGAGCCCACACACTCAGGTCTTAACCCCACTGTGCTGAAAGTGTCAAAACATGTTTTTCAGCAGAAATAAACATGTTTCTGCAAGTTTGGTCAAACCCATGTAAGTTATGGGTCAGTAACAGCTCACTTTTCAAAACGTGTTTTTCAGCCCGAAATAAACGCGTTTTTTCAGACAGCTGTATCCCTATGTAACTGCAAGCTCAGAAGAGCCCACACACTCAGGTCTTAACCCCAGTGTGCTGAAAGTGTCAAAACATGTTTTTCAGCAGAAATAAACATGTTTCTGCAAGTTTGGTCAACCCCATGTAAGTTATGGGTCAGTAACAGCTCCTTTTCAAAACGTGTTTTTCAGCCCGAAATAAAACGCGTTTTTTCAGACAGCTGTATCCCTATGTAACTGCAAGGCTCAGAAGAGCCCACACACTCAGGTCTTAACCCCAGTGTGCTGAAAGTGTCAAAACATGTTTTTCAGCAGAAATAAACTTGTTTCTGCAAGTTTGGTCAACCCCATGTAAGTTATGGGTCAGTAACAGCTCACTTTTCAAAACGTGTTTTTCAGCCCGAAATAAACGCGTTTTTCAGACAGCTGTATCCCTATGTAACTGCAAGGCTCAGAAGAGCCCACACACTCAGGTCTTAACCCCAGTGTGCTGAAAGTGTCAAAACATGTTTTTCAGCAGAAATAAACATGTTTCTGCAAGTTTGGTCAACCCCATGTAAGTTATGGGTCAGTAACAGCTCACTTTTCAAAAACGTGTTTTTCAGCCCGAAATAAACGCGTTTTTCAGACAGCTGTATCCCTATGTAACTGCAAGGCTCAGAAGAGCCCACACACTCAGGTCTTAACCCCAGTGTGCTGAAAGTGTCAAAACATGTTTTTCAGCAGAATAAGCATGTTTCTGCAAGTTTGGTCAACCCCATGTAAGTTATGGGTCAGTAACAGCTCACTTTTCAAAACGTGTTTTTCAGCCCGAAATAAACGCGTTTTTTCAGACAGCTGTATCCCTATGTATCTGCAAGGCTCAGAAGAGCCCACACACTCAGGTCTTAACCCCACTGTGCTGAAAGTGTCAAAACATGTTTTTCAGCAGAAATAAACTTGTTTCTGCAAGTTTGGTCAACCCCATGTAAGTTATGGTCAGTAACAGCTCACTTTTCAAAACGTGTTTTTCAGCCCGAAATAAACGCGTTTTTTCAGACAGCTGTATCCCTATGTAACTGCAAGGCTCAGAAGAGCCCACACACTCAGGTCTTAACCCCAGTGTGCTGAAGTGTCAAAACATGTTTTTCAGCAGAAATAAACATGTTTCTGCAAGTTGGTCAACCCCATGTAAGTATGGGTCAGTAACAGCTCACTTTTCAAAACGTGTTTTTCAGCCGAATAAACGCGTTTTTCAGGACAGCTGTATCCCTATGTACTGCAAGGCTCAGAAGAGCCCACACACTCAGGTCTTAACCCCAGTGTGCTGAAAGTGTCAAACATGTTTTTCAGCAGAAATAAACATGTTTCTGCAAGTTTGGTCAACCCATGTAATTATGGGTCAGTAACAGCTCACTTTTCAAAACGTGTTTTTCAGCCAGAAATAAACGCGTTTTCAGACAGCTGTATCCCTATGTATCTGCAAGGCTCAGAAGAGCCCACACACTCAGGTCTTAACCCCAGTGTGCTGAAAGTGTCAAAACATGTTTTTCAGCAGAAATAAACATGTTTCTGCAAGTTTGGTCAACCCCATGTAAGTTATGGGTCAGTAACAGCTCACTTTCAAAACGTGTTTTTCAGCCCGAAATAAACGCGTTTTTTCAGACAGCTGTATCCCTATGTAACTGCAAGCCTCAGAAGAGCCCACACACTCAGGTCTTAACCCCGAGTGTGCTGAAAGTGTCAAAACATGTTTTCAGCAGAAATAAACATGTTTCTGCAAGTTTGGTCAACCCCATGTAACTTATGGGGCAGTAACAGCTCATTTTCAAACGTGTTTTTCAGCCCGAAATAACGCGTTTTTTCAGACAGCTGTATCCCTATGTAACTGCAAGCCTCAGAAGAGCCCCACACACTCAGGTCTTAACCCCAGTGTGCTGAAAGTGTCAAACATGTTTTTCAGCAGAAATAAACATGTTTCTGCAAGTTTGGTCAACCCATGTAAGTTATGGGTCAGTAACAGCTCACTTTTCAAAACGTGTTTTTCAGCCCAGAAATAAACCTTTTTTCAGACAGCTGTATCCCTATGTAACTGCAAGGCTCAGAAGAGCCCACACACTCAGGTCTTAACCCCAGTGTGCTGAAAGTGTCAAAACATGTTTTTCAGCAGAAATAAACTTGTTTCTGCAAGTTTGGTCAACCCCATGTAAGTTATGGGTCAGTAACAGCTCACTTTTCAAAACGTGTTTTTCAGCCCGAAATAAACGCGTTTTTTCAGACAGCTGTATCCCTATGTAACTGCAAGGCTCAGAAGAGCCCACACACTCAGGTCTTAACCCCAGTGTGCTGAAAGTGTCAAAACATGTTTTTCAGCAGAAATAAGCATGTTTCTGCAAGTTTGGTCAACCCCATGTAAGTTATGGGTCAGTAACAGCTCACTTTTCAAAACGTGTTTTTCAAGCCCGAAATAAACGCGTTTTTCAGACAGCTGTATCCCTATGTATCTGCAAGGCTCAGAAGAGCCCACACACTCAGGTCTTAACCCCACTGTGCTGAAAGTGTCAAAACATGTTTTTCAGCAGAAATAAACTTGTTTCTGCAAGTTTGGTCAACCCCATGTAAGTTATGGGTCAGTAACAGCTCACTTTTCAAAACGTGTTTTTTCAGCCCGAAATAAACGCGT